>NC_056743.1:543212961-543485461 GCF_019279795.1 Protopterus annectens | reverse complement strand
ATTTCAAAGTTTCAAGCATAACATACCATATGATGCATGAATTATGAAGTAAGGAAAGTGCTTCACAAAATTTAAAATTTTCACAAACAGTTAATATTGACATATTGATATAGCTGAGTAACTGGATTAATGCTTTCATAAGCGATTATTATGTTATCAACCCATACAAAAAGTTGTTTTGAACTCTGCACCCTTCATGCAGAAAATAGCATTTAACCCATTATACTAACTGACCAGTTTTGAAGTTCCTAGTGGCAAATTTGTATTAACCATAGGCATATAATAGATTTAGTGTTAACAAATTTTAAGAGAAAGCATAGTATAGTTTGCTAATTTTGTTTCCTTTTTATTATTTAACAGAGAGCACACTCCCTTGTTGGTATCAGAAGTCTAGAGTTTGTGAGACCATACTGATGTAGAAGGGCAGGCAGAGTGCATTAAGTATTCTCAATTTCATTGTTACGTGAAGGACAACTTCCCTTTTTCTGGTGGCTCCACAAAGAGTAAAACTGATGTTTTCTCCGTGAAGTCCATATTTCATTACATATAACCACACACAAACACACACACACACACACACACACACACACACACACACACACACACACACACACACACACACACACACACACACACACACACACACACTGTGTGGCTCTATTAATGGATACTTGAAAGACAGTAGTACTTCTACTTGCTGTCCCCTTCGATGAACAAATGGTCATGATTTTGGTGTGATTCCAAATGGTCTGCAGGTGATTGGGGGAAAAAAAAAGAAAAAAACACTTAGTTTAATAGAATGCATTGTTGTTTAAGTGGGCATAAGTCCTGTTTAGTCAGAATTATTAGCACCGCTGTTTGGGTGCTATTATCACTAATGAAGTTAAGATTTGGTATCAACGGCCCAGCTATGTGTCACAGAGGGATGAAGTTTTGACTATGATTCAGGCAACCTAAGCTTGAGTAGCAGCTCATGTGGTAGAATCTACCAGGTATGGTAGATGAAACAAGTGAGAGTGGGGAATAGCTTACCCATTCTTTTTTTTTTTTTGGGGGGGGGTGGCTGCAGCCAACCTGTTTCTGCCATGCAAGTGAATGTTTGCTTGGCCTCAATATATCAAGGGCCGAAGAATGTGAGTTTGTTGCTTCCACTGTGGTAAGAGTAGCACTCAGTAGCAGGCAAGTAGGAGCACTGGTGTACTTTTATGTTTTTAATTTAAATTATGATGTGCCTTTTTAAAGCATGTTTATGTTCTCTGCATGTTTACTTTTAACATATTTATGTTACTGCAAAGTTCTACAAATGTTCTGCAGAGATGAGTCTTGTTTTTCAAGGATGTTTGCCCTTTCATATTTGCTATGTGACCATGTATATAGTATGTTATGGGGAAGGTTAAAACAAACATTGTGACGTACAGGTGTGTCGTGCCCTCTCATAGAAATATTTTTTTTCCTAAAGTTTTAAATGTTTGTGGCTTTCATTGTTTTGGATTCAGTGCTTGTAGTTTTTCTAGTAGTGGAGTTTGCCAAATGATATGAATGCATTTATTAGATCTATAAAAATATTACCCATTGCCTTTGACTTACCAAATTGAATTCAACAGTAGAAGTGTACCTTTTTATATCGGATATGGAGGATATCATTATATCTCTGTTGGGATGCTTTGATGTTAGCAAGGCCTGTGGACATAGTAACATTTCTATTACTGAAATAAAAACCCTAGCCTTAACATGTGCTAGTGCTGGCAGAATCAATTACCTGGTATATTCTTCTTTGTGGTTATTTCAGACTTCTACAGCATGTCAGCTTGGGAGAAGCTTTATGCTAAGGCAACTAAGCATTCCTCTCAATTTCCAGCATTACATTAGTAGTCAAAGTTGCATTTCTTATGGATGCACCTGCTACGAGACCTAACAATTAGAATGCAAAGTGGCTAGCAGTGCGGTTTAAAAGTTAAAGCAGTAAGATATGAATGAGTTAATACTGCAGAGTTTGATTCTTATACCCATTTTTAGCATGCTCTTAACTGAAAGTTGCTTTTATCAGGACTATTTTGCTGACCAAGCTAGCAGACTGACTCAGAAAAATCCATTTCAGTGACAACCCAGAGACTAAAGAAGCTAGGCCACAGCTTCAGGCTTACATTGTGGGATTCTAGGGGCATTTTCAAGAACATATGTATTTAATATATCAATAAAGGCTTGCAGTCCTTTGTTATGAAGTCATGACACTAAATCCATGCAATGCAAATACACCAAATGCTTCTGTGCCAATCACAGCCATTTTTCTGTTTGATTTTCAGCAGTATCTAAACTAGAAAAAAAGTGCATTGATTGGGAATACAGCCCTAATTTATACTGTTGACTTTAGATTTGTATAACTACACAGATGGCTACAACGGGCAATTGTTAAAGTCAATGCACCTTCTTTCATCTTCAGACCAGCCTCAGCAGACAGCAGTGCAAAAGCAACAAATCTTGCCAGTGCCAGATGTAGTCATGTCTTGAATAATTTCAGGGACAGATTCCAAAGCTAGAAATGTGCCTTTCCAAAGGGGTGCTCAGTTTAGAAATGTGGTGACATACCTACTGCAATAGAATTGGAAACAGAAGAATACATGAGCGCTTTGGACAACATATGGACATTAAGGACATGATGGAAAACATGGACATCTTTAAGAAACCAGCAAAATCAGAGGTTTGATCTCATACAAATTGAAGGGGTCGTACCTGTTAATTTTTTTTTTTTTTTTATAAATAAACTAAGATGTTAGAGTTAACTGTTATTTTATGAATTAGAATGAGAATTTGAATTTTAGGGCAAATATTAGGCATGTATTACATTTATTCATTGTTCAAATTCACCTACAATACAGCCAGGGGGTCGACTTTGGTCGCCAGCGACATCGAAACAGCTAACTATATGATATATTTTACATGCAGCCCCAAGACGATTTCTGTTGACTCAATGCAGCCCCTGCAAGTGAAAAGGTTGGACACCCCTGGGCTAGGATATAATAATGTAGTCAAAATAAGAAGAAATTAAGGCTTATTTGTGAAGAGAAAAGATACAATGTGGAATATATCGGTACTGTTAGGGATGATTGTGATTATAAATGGATATAGTGTAAAGCAGAATGGGAGGGAGAAAGACAGGGGAATGAGGAACAGAGATCTGGGAGTAGGAAATAAGAAACAGAAGTGTATGTATAGAAGTAGTAAAATCATTTGTGGAGGGGTTAGGAATAAGAGTCACAAGTGAAATGTGTGTAGTAAGCAAAATTTTAGAGTAAGAGGAGGTAGGTAGGTAGGCAGGCATTCAGGGTAAAGTAGGGAAACAAATAAGCGGAGGTGCTAAGATATGTATTTGAAATAAACAATTTATGTGGAATCGCTGTTGTTTTTCTAAAGTAGGGAAGCAAAGCTGTGCATATCAGACTTCCCACTCTCAGTTCAGTTTACAGCTGAGATGACTCAGTTTATAGCCACAACAAAGCAATTAACAAAGAGATGCAAGTAAAACAGGTTGTCTCTCATTTCCTGAGATTAATTAACTAGCATATGCAGTACAGTTTACTGGTCAATCATAAGGGGACAGTGGCCAACTTAGTTAGAGGTCCTCAGAGTGCATGGACTATTTCACAGAGTTAAAATCATAGAACAATCATATATTTAACTAATTAAAAGTACTTAGTAGAACGGTTCTTTCTGATAAATATGCTTACATTAAACATTGACAAAATGCATTTCTGAATAGGTGCGAAAGTGTATGACAAGAGAATATGGGAACAAGAGTTCCTCTCCAAATATTTTAGAAAATATAGAACAACATTAATACGCATGAATAAGATCACTTTCAGGAGATCTGCTGGGGTCATTCTGAATAGCAGGTACAGGAACAATAAAAGAGGCATACTCAGTAGGACTGTGGGCATCACTGAGAATGATTATTCATGCAGTGGCTAAGGATCCAAAACTGAATTATCAGAATGGATGGTGGAGGCAATCTCCAGTGAACATTCAAGAGGATGTGAAATAACTGGAGAAAGGGTGCTGAGAGAATTTGGGGAGGAGGTAGAATGCTAAATACACTAATAAGTCAGATTTTATAGGATAAAAATATTTTTTCATGGTCAAAGATTTGCAATGTAAAGCACTTTGATACTACTTGTGTCTTTCGGCTTTTCCCAGTTAGGGGTCACCACAGCGGAACTCCGGTCCAGTAATGATTGGCAGTAGATTTTTACTTGCCGAGTTGCCGGCCATAATGCACAACTTTCAACGAAGGTACACCCATTCACGCATGTCTCCACACAGAAGACGCTCTAGCTGAGAATCGAACAGGACAACATCTTACTGTGAGGCGACAATACTACCGCAGCACAGCACTTTGATACTACTGATATGTATTATATTAGGCTTGTCTTGTGTAAGATGCAGGGAAAAGGACTGCTAGTTTGTCAGACTACAACAAACAGCTCATGTTATAATGGATTATTGTATTCTTGGTTTTACATTTCAGATATTTTGTTTTGGTTTCAATTTTTATTTTTGAATTTGTTGAAAAATTTGATAGTTTCTCCCACTGGATTATTTAGCAAAAGATTGGAGTGAAAGAATTCAAGAAATACTGTAATGCTTAGATTTTGAATATAAAACAATCATTGATATAAATATGATGTATCAAAAACAGTTCATAATGCCAAGTATGATATAAATGAAATGTTGCAAGTAAATAAGTTAAAACAAGAATGTCAATAAGAAAAGAAGAAAAAGAAACGTTATATGTAAACTGAATCACGCAAATAAATATGTTCCTTACTTGAAATACATTTATAATAAGCTAGGTTGCCTGTAGCATTGCCAAAAATACTGTGCAAATTAGTTTGTTGTGCCTCTGTCCACATTGCCGAGAGAGCAGTGAACAGAGATGAATTCTGGATATCCCTAGATCTCCCAAGATTTCTTCGGATTTTAGGTCACAGTCTCTCCAGCGAGGTGCTAGCGGTCATCTCCCACACATTCACGGGACATCTCTGATAAGAGTGATAACTCTCCAAGTCCTATTTATCCCGATTAAGGTTTTTGAAGTGCTTACTCTAGTGGTTTTGGGTCGATTTGGATTTTTTTTTTTGAGGGCATGTCCACAATTGGGAGTTGGACATGGCCTTGTACATGTCACCTCTGGTCTGGACATAGGCAGTATACAATGTTCCTGAGTTTCTTGGTATTCAACTTGGTAGAGCGCTTTTGGATTCCCATTATCTTTATCCTTTTGGTGAGGACTCCCTTGGGTCTCCAAAAATTGCAGATGTTTGTCTGTCCAATGAAGAATGAGATGGGATCATGTCTCTATCGGTGGAATGATAAGGGGAACAATGACCTCACCTGATCTGGATGTGAAGTGAATCCTGATCAGAATGCAATGGCATGTGAGTCTTTCTAACCACCCACTAGCAACGTGTGTCCGTCAAAAGAAACTTTGTAGCTGGAATGGGTCCCCAGGTCCCCCTCCCTGGCACTAGGTCTAGTGGAACCTCACAAGTGTATGGTGCTTTGGGGCTTTTTTTTGTTTTTCCGCTAGGTAATGAGGCGTTTTTTCTCGAATTTCAGGCCATGGCTCTGGCTTGGCCTTGGTGTTGCTCCGTGAGTCACTATAGGATTCTGATCCGAAGTCTGCATCATTCCCCATCAAAAGTAAGCCCTGTTTCGTTCGCAAACTTTGTCAGCCAAAGTCTCCATGTTGGCCTGTAAGGAAGAAGCGAAGTAAGAACAACAGACCGATAAGGACCGAGGCGGGCCTGGACACCACTCTGTGACACCAGCTTGCTCTCTGACATAGCGCCAGAACTCTACCCCTCCTGTTTCTGCCCTCATGCCCAGTTTTATGGTAAGTTGACATATATGTTTACATTTAAATTGGGTATATTTTCTACAGGCCCGAGTGGGTGGAGGGGCATTGTGCCTGCAAGGCTTGGGTGTAGGCTGTATGATCCCTCTTTCCTTTGACCTAGGACTGATTTTTGTTTAAAGAAGTTGACCAAGGCATGATCTGCCTTTGTGAACTGCACTAGACTGATGTCCAATGGTCCCAATGTCTTATCTGCCCTATAATGATATCCATGTTTCATCTCTCATAGCTTTGCAGACTGCACTTGTTAAGCTTAAGGGACTGGGGCAGTAACTACAGCAGAAGTGGGGAGAGGCACCCCCTTGGACCAGGGGACCATGGCAGTGGCCCACGCCACTCTCCTTGGGTACCTGGAGAACATTGAGCCTGCTGGCTTATATTTTATAGCTCATTTAATTTAATTCCTAGTTTAGCTCGCCACACACACCATCCGGGGTTTTATGCGCTGCTTTTTTAGCTTTAGAGCAGCTTTAGAGCGGCTTCTTTCTATTTCAGATGTCTGGGTCTGGGGCTGGGCTGGATTAGTATCTGGGGGGAGGGGAAGAAGGGTGCTTGGACTGAACTTGCCCTAGACCTGTATACTGTGTGTGTGGCAATGTTCATTTTTTTTTTGCATGTCATGGACTAATTATCATAGGGAGTTTCCACCCACCCAGGTTCCTAACAAATTGAAAATTATATGATTCCTCTTTGAATCCATGGCAATTTTTCTCTCAAAATTGGCCTTAGTTGAATGTTGAATGAGGAATTCATAGACATGGTAATGTAAGCACTAGTATTTTTGATAACAGGACTCATTTGGAATGAGGAATGGTAGCATTTTGGAGCCTTCATGCAGACAAGCAGGCCCAGTATATGGAATGTTCTAGTAAGCAGGGTATGGTGTATGGGTTAAAGGCATGATTGCAATATATTTTGTGCAGGCAGATTTATTCATTATTATAGAGGGTGATGCAAGGTAATTAATGTGCAGCAGTAAGCACAACTGATGAAGTCAGCAGAATTGATTCAAAAAACGATATTTTATTTGTTGTTTCCTTAAATTGTTTAAAGAATGGGAGACACTATCACAGCTGTGGAGTGAGGATATGTTTAGGTATGCAGCTTACTCTTTCAGTGGTGATGTTTCTTCTCATGGTGTATTGTAGTTCTTAACTAGCCTTTGATGGAGAGATAGGAGAGATTATCATAGGGCCAGTGATACAGGTTTATAAATGAAACTGGATCACCACTAGAACCATTCAGCTGAGAAGGCAAATAAAGATTTACTGGCCTATGATATGCATTCTTTTCTCTTTGGGGAATAAGGGTTGTTAGGAGCGTAGAATGTCATGACTCCAAGCCCCAGTTCTGAGAAGTAAAGAGGAGCAAAGTGACAATCTTGGTCTTTTACAGCACTATCACACATGCATCAGCTGATGGCTTAAAGAACAAAATGTCTTCTCCATCACAATGACAGAAGCCACAAGTGCCTTGCCACAGGCATGGCTGTATCTGCATAAGCTGCTGTAAGGAGTTGAGTGATTTCTAAAAAGGCATCTTATAGTGGACTAAGAGACCCTAAAGATATTGTGGGGTGCACTACACATATTTGGATCTCTAAAAAAAGATTTTAAAAAAGTATATCTCTAGTTTTTCTAGTCTAGTTTTCCCTGCACTGAACCTGTTTAACACTCTGTGTCACTCTAATTACTAATTATCCTCCTACATCTGTAGAATATGTACTTTGACTAAGCTTATGATGAAACTTTAC
Organism: Protopterus annectens; assembly: GCF_019279795.1. Taxonomy (NCBI): domain Eukaryota; kingdom Metazoa; phylum Chordata; order Ceratodontiformes; family Protopteridae; genus Protopterus; species Protopterus annectens. The sequence goes on along the minus strand of NC_056743.1, from coordinate 543,477,797 downwards.
TGTGACTTTCTGTTTACAACTGCATCTTTATATTTTGACTATCATATATACCAATTGTTACCACCATGTACCTATTATGTTGTTTACTCTTTTTTATATGTTATATTCAGGCAGCAACTGAATGTGCCAAAAATCAAAAGAAAGAATATAATGAGAAGTCAAAAATGTGGAAAAATCATAAATATTGTTGTAAGTAGAGAAAACACATAGCACAATCTCATGTTGATCAGGATTTGACACAGGAATAGATAAAGATTGGAGAATTTAAACCAATCGAAAGGTGAATATTGGCACCCCAGGGTAGTGGACTACATATACACTGGTTTACAAAGTCCACTGAACATGTGGGAGAAACAGACAAATGTAGGTTCTGTCAAACAGAGCTTGAAACAGTCACACATCTTGTTGATGGGAGTTATACACTAATGGCAGAGGGCTTGTGTACTGAAAGGCATAGTAATGTGGCAAGACTGTTGCATTGGGGATTGTGCAAACACTACAACATTGAAGTAGCTGAGAAACATTAGAAACATGAGCCATAAAGCATTATAGAGAATTATGAAGTTTATGTCACATGGAATCCCCCAATACCAACAGTTAGAAAAGATGTGAGAAAACCAGATATTCTATTTCATGAAAAGAAGACAAAAGTAGCACTGATAATTGAAATTGTTACATCCAATGATTGCGAGTCTTATGTACAGACACAAGGTCATAAAATCCCAGGATTTGATGGCAGGAATGAGGTTAGTGTGGAAGAAGAATACTCAGACAGTCCCTATAGTAGTAGGAGCAATGGGCCTCAGGAATAAGGATTTACAGTCGTGTTTAGATATGGTACCAATATACGTAACTCCATATGAATTACAGAAGGAGACAGTTCTGGGCGCATTATGGGTGCTGTGAAGAACACTTTTGACTGACATTAATATTAATTTCATGGACTTTAATTCTACTTTGACTTAGGAATGGTGTTCATTCTTGGCATGGTCCTAGAAACCCAAAAGACTTGGAGAAACTAAACTGATGGGAACAGTTAGATCATTTCAAAAATATGGAGAACTTTAATAAACCGCACATTAAATTAAAAGTGTTAAGACTCATCCCACAATGCCAAAAGTAAGGAATAAAATCAATAGAATTCAAACTCTATGGATTTTATTTTCCTCATCAAGTAATACCCATTTGGTTCCACTACATGCTATCTACCATATTGTCACCATTCTGGAATTCTTTCCTTGACTTTCATGTTGTGATTCATGATTAGTATTAGAGGTTAATGACTACTGTCTCCAAACTCAGCTTCATAACATTCTCATACAAATCTGGCCTGAGGTAATTTTCACTCTAGTTTTAAAATTTATGTCTACGCTACATAACGAGTGCCAAACTTACATTAAAAAAAAAAAACATAGGTTTTCCATAACATATTGCTCTAGTAAAATACAACAATGCATAAAAACTACTTTTTATCAAATTATGTAAAACCCTGTCTTTAAACACTTCTGTCATTTTTATTGTGATATACCTCTTACGAGCAAATTAGACATATCCTGGCACTAATTAATCACTATGAAAACCATAACATGAGATACAACATATTTTACGTTTTACATTTTAAATTTCACATATTACATTAGTATTTTACACCTATGTTCCAAAAGAAAACCAAACTATATCATGGTTACTTAAGATGAACGTGTCTGAAAATTAACATACCTGTCAATTCTATAATGCAATACACTGGGGACCACTGAATTTAACAAACCATATATATTGTGAGGGTGATTGGAAACCAGAAATGAGATACTGCCTGAATCCAGACTACATAAATGTGTAATGCCATTCATATTAATTGTACTCTGCCTGCATGCAGCACTGAAAACCGATACTTCAGTATGGACACGCTATCTATGTGCATAATAGAAAAGTAGTGCCTCATTGTGAGCACTCTATTGATGTGTACCAGGGCGGACTATTACCTCAAAGAGAACACTCTTCAAATAAGCACTATGGAAAATGTGTTGTCTCTGCATGAACGCATAGACAACTGCTACATCAATAAGAACACGCTTCTGTGCACTTTGAACAACTGTCACTTTGCCGATGACATTTTAGCTATATGAAGAATTGAAATTTGGTGACTCATTGATAAGACGTTGACTGCATGCACCACTGAAAACTCACTGAGGAAACTTTACCTCTGTGTACCTTGAATAACTGATGCCTCAATGAGGACACTCTAAATATGTGGATGACTTAAAACTGATTCCTATAAGCATGATGGAAAGCAGGTGCCTTATTAAAGACATCTTACCTATGTGCACCATGGAAAAGTGATACATCACTTAGTATGCTACCTTTGTTCACCATAAAAAAATGGTGTCTCATTGAAGACTCTCTAAAGATATACACCATAGAAAACTGGTACTTCACAAAGAACAATATACTTATATATGTTATGGAAAACTAGTGCCTTGCTGAGGATCCCCCAACTATGTGCACCACAGAAAAGTGGCGCCTCACTGAGGACACTCTCTGTATGTGCACCATTATGTACACCACAGAAAGCTTTGCCATACTGAGGCTCTCTGCCTATTTGTACCATGAAATACTGGTACATCAATGAGGACAGTCTTCCTTTGCACACAACTGAAATATTATGCCTCATTAAGGACAATCTACTAATGTGCACCATTAAAGACTGGTGCATCATTGAGCACACAGTGTGTATGAGCATCATGGAAAAAGCACTGGGTCACTGAGGACACTCATATCAGAAGTACAATGGACAACCAGTGTTTCATTAAGGACATTCTGTGCATGTGCATCATGAATAGCTGATATCTCACTGAAGATGAACTACTTAGGTGTACCATGAGTGACTGGTGCCTCACTGAGCACATTCTAATGAGAACATTCTACATATAAGCAGCATAGAGAAAATGCTGCATCACTGAGGACACATTACCCATAAGTTCCATGGAGATCTGGTGTTGCAATGAGGACACCCTGCCTGTATATACCATGGAACACTGATGCCTTACCTAGGACATTCTATGTATGTCACAGTGGATAACTGGTACCTCGCTGGGGGTACTTTACTTATTAGCATGTTGAAATGCTACTTCCTCACTATCAACACTCTACCACTGTACACTATGGAAAACTGTTGTGTCACTGAGGACACTCCCTCTATGTGCACCACATAAGACTGTTGCATCACTACACATGTACATCATGGGATACTGGTGACACATAGTGGACACTTTACATATGTGAACCATGAAAAATTGGGCCTTCACTGTGGACACCTTATTTGTCCATACCATAGAAAACTGATGTCTCAGCAATGACACTCAGCCTGTGTGCACCACTAAAAACTAAAAACCTGAAAATTGAAGACTCTACCTATGTATAGCATGAAATACTAATGTTTCAGGGAAGAGTGCCTCATTCAGTACATTCTAACAATTCTATCACTGAAAACTGATGTTTGACTGATGACGTTCTACCTATGTGCTCCATGGAAAACTGGTGTTTCACTGAGTACACTCTACCTTTGTGCACTTGTGAGCATCATGAATAGTTGGTGTCTCCCTGATTACAATCTTACTATTTGTACCATGGAAAGCAATCACCTCATTGAGGACACATTATTTATTGTGCACCATGGAGATCTGTTGCATATTTAAGCACAATCTTTGAATGTCTTTTTTTGTTTACTTCATTTTGTTAACCATGTTAACATTACTGTGATAAAGGGTACATTCCAGTGGTGAATAATTTATTTAACCTGTGAACGTATGCCATACACTTTCAACGTTACATTAGCTAAAGATGGGGTACTTTCATTTTACGATAGTATCCAAGTGAAGCAATTTTCATATAATGCAATATGGATGCAAAACACTAAGACAGTCATGAAGAAGACCACTATCAATGAAATAGTGGTAGGTACTTTAATTTATCAACTTTTATAAGTAGTGAACCAAAGAGTAGCAGACAGATTAGGCAAATTAAGTAGACATGAAGTCAGTCTTGTGGGAGGGGACATGCCTTAAGGCTGAGTCAGTGATAAAAGGGTAGTTATTAGGAACTTCATAGACAGCAAACTAAAAAAATAGAAGAGATGGAGAAGGTGAAAAACAAAAGTAAAACGTACCTCTCCTTCTTCTTGAACTACTAGGACCCATTGACCGTGGTCAATGTATGACACAGCAAGTACAGTGAAATATTGACTACAGGAGACCAGCGACTTTCTGCTTTAATATTCCAGGACTTGCTGTTACAGGAGGTGATATAGTATAGGTTATCTAGAGCTGAATACCTGCTCTGTTATTTCAGAAATTACTTAATGTTCTCTGTTATTTAGCAGTGATACTTCAAAGACTGTATATGCAGACAGAGAAGGACACATATTTTCCATTGACTAATTAACAAAATAAATGTTGAACCTTGTCATTAAAGCCAAATTTGACTGATATAATCCTAGAGTATATAACCTCTGCAAAATGAGTTTCAATAAGCCTAGAATAATGTCCCAAAATTAAGAAACGTTGTTATTCTAACTGCACGAGGCACCGTGAGCAAAGTGAATTTTAATTTAATACAGAACTGAAATTCACATTAACTTGTATTTATTTTCCCAAAAATGTACAACTTTATTTCTGAAGCATGTGTAACTCTAAAAATCATGTTTTACATGCAGTAGGTAAGTTGTCATGAATTATATTAACCCATTGACAGCATATTTAGTTTGCATAATATTTAGCTACTGTCTGTATTTGAAGAATGTGCTTTATCAACTCATCAACCATCTGTATTTATTTAACTCAGATTTGCATTAAAGGTGGTTCAAGAAAGTATCATGTTTTTAACTGCACTGTCAAATGGCTTTCCCTGGGATTCATGAAGCTTGCGCCAGGCGCAGGCATAGCGTAGGCGTTATAACGTCAAATATGGCCATCGAGCGATTCAGGTACGATCCAATTCCACGTGCACAATCGGCGCACGCCAGAACTGCGCAGCCCCCGGCGTAGGTATGCTAATCACCCCATGTGCAGTGTCGCACCATGCAAATGAAGGCATATAGTGATTCATGAAGTGGTGCAGGCATAGCGTAAGCCCACGGAAATGTAAACCAAAAAACACGGTTTACATTTTCCCAAACAGAACATCGGAGCTATGGAAGAGGGCCAGACCCAGGTATCACAACGTTAACATTTGCCAATGGTGAAATACACAGCCAATGGCATAAGAAAAGATGCACAACATGTAAATAACAACATTTAATGCCATGTCCACAGTAACGCACAGCACAACCGCAGGGCATGTGTGTGGAAGCTGCAACATAAAGAAATTATATAAAAATGTCATAAAATCGCAACGTAATAGAAATCAGGTTTACAGCATAATACACAATGGTAGGCATGGAACACCACAACCAAGGTGCAAGGGTTGCTAAGGGCCTGCGATAGTGTTCGGCGAGGTAACTATGAATTAGTAGTCAATGCCATGCAAATGAGGCAGATAATACTGAATCGCAAATGTCCCGCCAGATGAAGGTTGTACCATATGGCGCAGCGGTATAACACCGAGGAGTGGCTCAGAGGAGATACATGACATCAGCAGAGGAGTGTGCCACCGTAGCAGTAAGCACATTGGAGCAATGCAAATCTGGCCTGTCTGTTGCTAAGCAAAGCTGCAGGACAGGGGTGGGGAGGAATCGTTTAGCTGAGAGCACACATGGTGCCCAAAAGCGCATGTGTACGAGGAAGAAAATGTGCCCGAAACCCAGTAATCGGACGCACGCGCCGCAAACAATAGCAGAAACAGGAAGGTCAGGGGAAGAAAAGAAGGAAATGCGGAAGTAGGGTAATTGGAGTACTAATGAGCAATCAACAGCAATCAACCCACGAAGGCCAATCGACGGCAGCTGACAAGTCTGCTTGCAGAAACCTGCAAAACAGGATAGGGGAGGCATTGGAATGCAAAGAAAGGAGGGGAGGTATTGGATTGCAAAGATAGGAGACCTGACACAGCAGAGCAAAGCAAACCGACAGCAGACCGGCAGTAGCATACATAACGCAAGATATGCCAGGTCCAGGAAAGTACAAATGAAAGTAGGCACGCCAGAAAATGGTAGGTGCAATGTGCAGAAATGTAAAGGGAAGGTCAAGAGGTAATCCATGGCAGGCAAATGTAATTCAACACCAAAGGCACCACAATAGTAGTTACGGCAGTAAAACACATAAGATAACCTGTAGCTACGATTGTACATACACACCCTATGACATCATCGGTGTTCACAGCACAATAGTATAAAGTGTGAAAGCACCCAACACACACCTGTGTATTCCCAAACACCGCACCATAGGTGTAAACACACGGAGAACTTTTAAAATGCACATGTTGGGAGCTGCCATAGCTGTGATTCATCAGCATGTGTTAGAGACTGACGGTGTTGTGGAGGATGATGCCGACAACCACCGCAGGCCTCGGAGGAGAAGGAGAGTGTTCAGACCAAGGGTAACCTACCAGGGGCTACATATCTGGCATGCCTCACAGCTGTATCAGGTATTTGTCAGGGGGGACATCCCACATGGCCATCTCGTGGGGGATGCTGGCTTTGCACTGGAGCCGTGGATGATAACTCCCATCAGAAATGCACACACACCCATGCAAGAATGCCATAATGAGGCACACGCACAAACCAGAATCATCATAGAGCGTGTGTTCGGGATGCTGAAATCACGGTTCCGGTGCTTGGATACATCTGGTGGAGCCTTGAAGTACTCTCCAGGCACGTGTGCCCACATCGTCATAGTATGTGCCATGCTACATAATATGATCCTGCAGAAGCAGCTGCAGCAGGGAAAAAATGGTGAAGGCCCTCATAGCCCACCGCAATTGCCAAGGCCATTACAGGCACAGAGGGATTCAGACCATGAACACACTGTGCCAGCCCCAGTAGGCAGAAGGAGGCGTGCCCAATATGCCTACGCCTTGGCAAAGAGGGAAAGTATAGCACATACTCTGACAGTGTAGGCCCTTATGGACTGACACCTCTCCACCTGCACACACAGTAAAATGGATGGCACACAAACATGACCACCTGTAAATTGTAATGTATAGGTGGCCCAATGTGTGACTCCTACATAGGCAGCCGTCAAACATTGTAAACACAACAGCCAGTGGAGCACGGAATCCCAACACCTGAACAGTACATGAGCCTTACAGCATATGGTGGTGCTGTGTACCTGTCACGTTCCCCGCTATATATATATATATATATATATAGATATATATATATATATATATATATATATATATATATATATATATATATATATATATATATATGTACACATATGCATATATATATAATACAGATAGAAAGGGCAATAGAGGGATATATGGTGATATAGATGGATTCAGCGATATCTGCAAATATAATAGATAGTTCAACGACATTCATAACATCTTGGAGGTACAAATAAATAGGATACCGCCAACCATGGAATGTGTAACATACCGACATGCGTAACCACGAGGCTGAAAGACCAATAGAACACAGTACCGGAACAGCACATCCGCGAGTAATGGTATGATGATATGAAGGGACAGTTAGTCACCGCTGCCGGTGTCGCGGTCCACGTAGGTACTGTGTTCAACTGTGTCTGTGAGTGCCATAGTCTGTGTAAGTGTGCGTTGAGGGTGCTGTGTGCATCTCTGTGTGACTGTAATGTGTGTGTGTGTCCACAACATGTGTTTGTTAGTGCCAAGTCAGAGGCAGATCAGTACGGTAGGTCTGGGTATAGTTAGCCGTAGGCATACGGTTACTACATGTCCCACAGTAGGAGGGACAGCCCCACCCTGGGCAGGTGTGTCCTGACATAAAACAGTACAAAGGGCAAATGTCCGAGATGGTAGGACATAAATATGTCCCATATATAATGTAACAGTCGTATTTAATAGTTATGCCTGTATGTAAGAAACGTAAATGTTACATGCAATATGATAAGTAGCCAAAGTCACACAACAATAGGTATGTAGTGAGGATAAAAGTATGTGCTAACCTGTGTACTGACCGTGGCTATGTGTTCGCCTGTAAACACCGCTTTGTGTCCTGCAAGTGTCCAACAATGACCATATGAAAAGGTGGCAACCCATGGCAAACAGGCTCTTTTAACAACACAACCACAATGACTGCAAATATCTGGGACAGAAATACAAGGGATAGCTGTCACTTACACATATCCCTTGATATATCGCTGCAATTACAGAGGTATACAAGTAGCAAACTCACCTGCAGACGATATAGAAACCAATTAACAATGGCCCAACGTACAATCCCGTAACATAAGTCTACTAACTGTTAGCTCTCTAATTAGGGACGCAGCCCACACACATATATATGGATTATGTAGAAATGCAAGGCCCACAAACCTGTATATGTTACGTACACCCACCAACATCCCCCATACTAGAAACTAAAGCAATACAGACTGTAATAGCAGCACAAACATCCAGTCAGTCAATTACATCTGCAGAACCCTCAACATACCGTGTGAGAGACACAATTAAAGGCGTCGTGCAAAATTGCAGGTGTTGTATAATGGAACAAATAGCCATGTTACAGGTTTTGTTTGCAATACTCCATTATCAGACGTTGGGATGACAGGTACACCCACATGTTGAACCAAATACTCTACCTGTCACACACAATCCACAGGGGACATGAATCCAAACTATACTTGTCTCCATGCATAGCAGTTGCAGTTACACATAACAAAACACAATACAGACCATCTCCCCGAAGGTAGGGAAAATAGGCAACGCCCAAGTGGAGAATCCAATTATACCCCACTGTTGCCGCGTAATTGGCGAATGGAGTAGCTGCACAGCTGATATGCAAGTAATTATTCACTCAGGAACACCAATTGGTGGGATGAATCCACATGTTACAGGTATCGATGTATATAAGGATGACTTGCCAGACATTCAAACCATATGCTCATACCAAATACCAGTTGAAACACTGTGAGAGAGATAGAAACGAAATGCCGTAACGACAACAAGGTATGTAGAATGCCCGATATGTAAGGTTATGTATAGCATGATCTGTATTAATTAGTTTTACTGTATGTATAGCCTGGTTTGCATTAATTAAATGTGTGCGCAATGCATAAAGTGGGGAAAGGTATTTATGTAGTGATGTCTTGCTGAGCATACTAACGCTTGTAGAAACTGCACGTCCAGCAGTGGGACACAAGGTACACAGCACAGACACCACAAGGGATGCTACATGAGGGTGTTAAACAGAACAATTCCATACAACCCGCCATCAGTGGTAGGGTATGTCCAACAAGGACGTGCCATAGCAGGGGATAGTATATGTTGATATACTGTCACAGCACGCATGTGTATGGGCATATAACGTTAATGACATATGTAAGGTGGTCCCGCTGTGCAAGTATGCTTTGCATTATGGGATACTATGTGAAATATGTGTAATGTATAGTATTATAGGTAGATATGACAGATATTCTACACAGCATAACAGGCATATCATGCATACCACAGGTATCGTCTATTGGTATGTACAATAACAGGATACATATGGCCTGTAGGTATGGGACATAGTAATAGCATGACAGCTAATCTAAATGGAAGGGCTACCAAGTAACCATGCACAAAGGACATGTAATAGCTTTACAGGTGCATAGTGGGGTACTATGCAGTCTGGCATGTCCATGTGTAAGCACAACTACAGTGTTCACACTAGTGGCACCTCTCTAGGGTAGTGTCCTGTGAACAGCAGAGCCAGGTGTCACCTGCACCTCTGCACAGTACAGCCACTGCAGTGATCCCAGGCCTACATGTGTCTCCCAACCACCAAGGGAGGTATCACATGAACAGTGCTACTGAGTGTCCCTGCGTGATGTACATAGGACTTATGTTCCAAAGCATGGTGAGTGTCCAGTTTGGGAATGTAACCCACAAGCACATCCCACTCATTGTGGTGTGTGTGCACATATCCATGAGCATGTTGCTTACAGTAGCTTCTGCTTATGTCGCGTATGAGGAGTATATCCATTAATAATGTTGTGGACATGGGCCCTGTCTGATCAGCAGAGGTCACCCCTGAGTATGTAGTATGCAAATGTGTACAGATGTGGTGTCCGTAGTGCAGCCGCATATTTAAACTGTCGGAGCTCAGTAAACGTCATGGTGTGTTAATGTTGTGGCATGTAAAGCTGTAGCTGTTGTGTAAGGTACACCCTAAATGGGGTGGTGTACCCTTGAATGTGTGTAGATGTCTTGAGTTCAGAGGTACATTGGGTGCCTATGTACCAGCTACACACCCAGTACAGATAGGTGTGGCCACGTAGAAGGATATCCACGCCACAGTGGCAATGCGGTAACCACAGGAGTGGGTGTGACATATGTGTGTACTGCAAACATGTACAATGTGATATGTATGTAGGGGACTACCATCCATGTGATAGTCAGTGGGTGAATGGTGTAATGCAAAGGTGATGTGCATGCACCTTGTGTCATGCAGCTTGATGCCATGATAGTCATATTATGTATCTGTCACAGCGACACCCGTATGGTTGGAGTCAGTATCAGCTGGTGGAGCAATCATGGCGCTTGGTATGCAGGGGTTTGAAAGCTAGGCAGGGAAAGTCCCCTGTGCTAGCCTGTTCCACAGGGAAGCATATACTGGACATGAGGGGCCCTATGACTGAGGACCGTGGTATGCCAAATGTACCTGACATGTAGTAGGTACTATGGTATGCTGGCCTCACTGTGTGTCCTGTCCATGAGCCACATAGCATAACATCCTGAGACACAGGGTATGATGTGTAGGTGGATGTGTATGTTGTCAATACCAGAATGGGGAATGGTGCCGAAAGGCAATGAGAGGACAATGTAGGATGTGTGGACTTCCGTACCATCAGCAACTGCCCTGGTAACTGTATGAAAGGCGTCCACCATGTGTAGGGGCCATGCTCTGGCCCTAACAAGCCCAACCCAGGTGGCAGCAAAGGACGGGAGCCCAACAATGTCTCTGTGAATGACGTCCTTGATGATGTGCCCCATAGCCATGCAGAACAGTCCAGTCAGGTGTGTAGGACTATAGTCCCACTCGTGCAATGTGGTGCCACCTGTGTGTGTGTGATAAATGCTGCTGTGTGCCATTCAGGGGCTACAATGTCTGAAACAAGGCTATTACTGAATATGGTGGTCTAGTGGGGAGACATGTAATTCAGAGGTTGGTGGACATCACAGCCTGGGACGTTGGAAGGTGACATGGGGCCAGTGTCCCAGGACATATAGAGTGTAGGTCAGTACTGTGTAGGTTTGACAACAGGGACACCACAATGTTCAGGTATGGATTGCGGCCCTGTAGTGAGTGAGAGGGTGTAATGTCAGCATTGAATCCATCCTCCAGCATGTTGCCAACAACACCTGGGTCTGCAATGTTCCTGAGTGACTGTTGTATGTGACAGCAGATGTGGGTGTTGCCATTGACTACTGACATACCACCATAATGCCTGGTGGTACACCCCGGAATGTGTGGCAGTCATGTTTACGTAGCTAGTCTTGGAGTATGCGATGAGGGACCCTGTGGCCCCACCACGGCTGACCAGTGAGCCACCCCACACATGGGAATGTACACCACTGTGCAACAGCCTACACCTGTTGTTGTACATCATATGTCCATGGAACATGACCACCAGAGTGGCGTCTATCTGGTGTGTACCATCATGGCTCTGTGTGGAATAGCATGAACCATGCAGTTGTGTACATGCAAATGAAGTGCACTGGGGTATGTGTCAGCATTTGTATGCACATTGTCCATCTGCACGGGTGTCAGGATGTTAACAACCGCTGTCAGCAGACGTCTGTAGTAGGTGTTGTAGTACTCATGTACTGTGTATGCTGTGATGGGTGTGTTGCCGGGATGTGGCTAACAAGGTCGATTAGCATATGTTCGGAATCCACCAATGAGGGGATAACCCCAGGTGTGTAACACCAGTCACATGGTAGTAGTGTTCATGCCAAGGGTAATGTAGGTCTTGGAGGTGGTGTATATGGGTTGATCCAGCAGAGCGGAGGGTATGACTCATGGATGTGTCAGTACATGAGTGGCTATCCCAGTGAAGTGTGGGGTAGTGTCAGTCACACATCAGTAGTAGCTGTCTGAGGCCCATTGTCCACTATACCAACATAGAAGGTATGTTACCCGTGGGGTATGATGTTGACTCTGTCACTTGTTACAATGTGTATAGCGGTCCTGGACACAGTTAGTTGCATGTGGAGCACCTCTGATGCATTGTGCTAAGTAACTTGCCAGGATGTGTGCAAAACATAGTGGGAATATGGGAACCCCTCAGCTGTGGGTGTGCCGGTCCAGGTATGTGCCTGAAAGGTATGGTCTGTCTACAACCTGTCATTGCAGGTGTGCTCACCAGAGCCTAGACGCAGGTCCCAGTAACTGCAGAGATGTTTGAGTGGTGCATTATAAGGTGAGCCTTGCCTGCGTGCATCACAGAGGAAGATGCAAGCATTGTGTCACATGACCCCATGTCGTGCCTGCCAGTTACAGCCCTGCCAGTGACAGTTATTGGAAACTGTGCAAGACAGGCAGTATAGAAGCAGCAAGAGCCTTACGTGTGAGCTGTACTCCCAGGGCTGACAGGTGCAAGTCATCTGTGCCACAGCATTGTGTTTGACCAGGACAGTCATAGCGGACAGATACCAGATGCCTGTGGAATGACAATAGGAGCATAGGCAACTGTTGAAGTGACACAGTCGGTCATTGTACAGTGGTATCGTGTCCGGACGAATGCAAAATGCTCCCCAGGGCTTGGCCCACACCCTCAGGGCTATAAGACTGGTGAGCTATTGCATGTCCCTGCACATGTAGTCTGTGAAGTGGCATCACAGGGCAGTCACACTAACAACGATAATGACAGTCATATCGTACCTGGTGAGGTGTGGCATGGGTGTATAGGTTATGTTGCAGAAGCAGTTACCCGACAGCAAGATGTAAGCCACTAACACCTTGTGTAGCCTGCTGGTGTGTTGTGAATGTTATAACTCACTATTGGCTGTATGTGATGGTCACACATGAGTCTGTGGGCTATAAGCTGGTGATGTTGTCTTCCATGATGGGGGCTACCTCTGGTGCCTACAGTGAGTATGGAGACGTATTGCACAAGTTGTCCTCATAGGTGTGGCCAGTGGTGTAGATCATGTGAGACTATGTGATGGGTGGGGTGTGTTGCGAATGTTACACATCCCAAAATGACTGTCAGGTGCAGTCAGGGTTGGTGACAGCATTACCCCCAGCCATAGCTGTCAACCTCCTGTCCCCAAACTGAGGAACATTAGCCCTCATACTGTGTGACAAATGGGCAAAGCGTGGAACGCTTACAACTGGCTTACTAACAGCTTCAACTTGGAAGGGCATATGATGGCTAAAATAGGCTGATTTTATGTATAAAAAAGATATTCTAATGAATTAATATGATTCCCATCTATTTAGCCATGGCTAGCAGGTAAACAATTTACAACAATGAATGTGTGACGGACCCTTCCAATGTGGAACCTTGAGGAACATGCACCTTTTAGAACCCCAAATGAGGTACATTCCTCGTAATGAGGTACACCTGAGAGCTATGCCCCCAGCACGGCTGCAGAAGTGCATCCCCCACAGGCTGTAGTGCCGTATGTTGGGAGGTGAGCATTGAATGTGTACATGAGACAATTGCTCTATTGCCACATGTACGACATATCCCTCATATAGACAGGCAGTAGCACTGGTACGTGACAGTTGGACATGCCTGTATATACAACCATGTCCCACAGGATATGTGCGTTACGTGTGTACAACAGCTGTCGTACCTTATGCAAGCTGGGAAGTGTAGGACAGCCAGTGTACCTGTGGGAAATGGTGTGGAATGGGTGCTATAGTAATCAGTAGCTCATGACATGCTCACAAGTTCTGAACAAGTGCCTAGCATGACCATAGAATACAGATAGGGTGTTGGATAATATCAACCCACAAGTGGTGATGACAGTCATTTAGGGTGGTACCGCACTATAACCCTGCTGAGTATGGTGTGCATGTCCATGTACCATTAGCACTGTAGATGTTAGCAGTACAGATGTACAAGACAACACGGATATTTGATTACAAATACCTTTGCATGTCACAGGAGTGTTCCACCAGTGGCCTGTTGACAGACTCACAACTACAAAAGGTGCAAGAGTGACATGTGCACAGCACACCAGTGCCAGCTACAGTAGAACAGGGTTAATGTGTTGTACCCCACCCTCATTGTAGCCCATACCACACAGACAAATGTTAGGCTGTGTCGGTGTTGTGAACAACATACAGAATGGGCTGTGTGGGTGAGGTGTGTGAAATATGTGCACAGTCTGATGGATGATACCAGCAGTGTCACCGCTAGGTGAACATCCCTGTACCCATAAACTACTACCTAGGCTGTGGTCAACATTATGGACACTGTGTAAGGGATGGTGCTGTGCAGTGCACCCCCCGACATGGTGACGTCTCCAGGCCCCTTAGGTAGTCATATGAGGTACCCATGTCATGTCAGGGTGCCATCCATGAGCACGGAGATCACTGGACAGGCATATACAGCACTGTGGTGACCAATATTGGATCACATGCCACCTGTAAGGGGTAATGGCTATGCATGGATGTGCGATACCAGGCTTCACAATCCTCACCTCCACTATGCAGCATGCTGTCTACCTTGCAGAAGGACATTTGCTACACCATGATGATGGACATGCTACAAGTCCATATCCTGATCTATAAGACATATGTCATGGACAGCCACTGTCCTAATACTAGGATCGCCACAGGCTGGACAGATCCCTGTGCCATATATGTGACATACTCCCACCATACCATGCAACCCTGTCCATCAAAGCTGCACATGTCATCCCAGTCATACATGGTGTGATGGCCGCATGGTAGATGTACTATCAACTGACTGGATCAGTAATGTGGCACTGATGCACCTTGCGGTGGCAAAATGACTGTCTGTTACAGCTTGGAAACCGTGCCCGCACATGCTATGGTTGATAACCATCCCTGTGAATGTTGTCTGACTAGCCATTGTCCCATGTCTATCACATGTGCAATACAGGTGGTCCGAGGCAGGATGCTGAACAGTTGTACAGTGCTGTGTAGATGTATATGGCAAAACACATGCATGTACAGGTGTCCATGCGTATGTGTGCATTGTCACTGCTCAAGTCCATTACGGCTGTGTCTGTGTTGATATGTGACATATACACAGCATCCAGGTCAACAGTAGTACCGTGGACACATCCAGGCATGTGCAGATAGGTAAGAACACAAGTGCAGGCAAATAGACATGCCCACAGCAAGACAGCATTTACATGGAGTATGAACACTGTAATGAGGTGACACACATATATGGTGATGATAGCCAATGCATAATGGGTGTGACATGTGTGACACAAAAACGTCAGTCATGTCAGTGTCATGATGATTTGCAAAGATAACTGTGCAGATGTAGTAGATGTCATAGAAATGTATGTGCAGCAGTATCTCTGTACATCTCTGGAACTGTGACCTGTCACCATCATTATGTCTTACAGATAATGCTCCGTACACGCCTCCCAGCATACACCCGCCAGGAGGATGATGTCCTCATCCCGCAGCTCCATGACAACTATGACTTGTTGTTCAGCCATGTGCCACAGCATGCCCAGCAGCAGGATGACCTGTGGCAGGATCTACGCAGGAGGGTGAATGATGTGGGTGGCCATAACCGCACCTACCAGCAGGTGCATAGACACTGCACGGACTTGATATGACATGCAAAACAGCGTGCCACTGCAATCGCCAGGGAACAAGGTGGAACAGGTGGTGGGCCACCAACCCAGCTGCCAGTCATACACACTGAGGAGCTACTGGCCAGTCTGGGGACACACAGGGAACAGCATCCAGAAACACTAGCTGCCATTGTGGAGGTGAGTGTATCCCAAGCAATGAGCCTGAAGTTGCCTGGTAAGTCAGTACTGCACATATGGCTATTATATCCCATGTAGTTGCATGTGTCACTGTACATTATGTAAAGTAACAACATATGCAAGGTATGTGGACACACATTCTGCATACTACAGTATGCTACGTTGTGTATGCACACATGTGCATACTATATGCTATTACACAGGTGAATGTGTTCACATGCACAGTGCAACCTGTGGCTGTCATACAGTCATGGATAATGTTCATACTGGTGTGTCACCCCTATACAGGTACCTCTGGCATGCCGCACAGACATGAGTCCGTTGCAGGTGAGACTGTCATCAGTATCAGGCATGTTACAGTGTAGATCTATTTGTCATGTGGCCAGTTAACACTTGCACACCTGATGTTTGTTCCAGTCACGATATGCAGGTCGCACCACCCTTCATTCACACAGACCACCCATGTGCAATATATACAAATATAATGATACACCGACTTGAAACCACAGTACTTGTCATTGCGACATGTGTGGTCAGCTGTGCATACAACGGTGGAGGTGTTCTACAATGGAGGCATATGTAGTATGCATTGGAACAGCATGTGTGGTACGCACACAGTACCACACAGTGAGCTGTGATATGGGCAGCCCACAGGTGTCACCATTGTGTCATATGCCCCTGCATTGGGTGCACACATTGTGATGTGCCACCTGACATGTCCCAGACATGTAGTGTTCTCTCTGCAATATTGTCACACTATCGCATGACCTATACCCCACATACCAAACATACAACCCGTTGTCTGCATAGCCCTGTGGATTGTGACATATCTGACATCTACGGGTGTATGTCATATGGGACAACACAGACATGTGGAATAGATGCCCATCACACACAATTGGCCAACACATGTGCACACATGGCCATGGGGTATGGCCAGAGACATGTAGCCACACAGTACTTGGGATGTGTATACACCCTGTTGCACATTGTCCTCACATGGTCCAATTATAGCCTTAGTTGACCGATTATACAGTTGATGTGGTACACCGGACAACCTAAAAGCCTGTGCACAGCTACTGGAGGTGTCACTGAAGTCTACCATATACGATCTGTTGAACATCACAACTGTGTTGCAGTTATGGCTATGCAATGTGTACATATTAAGCATTCTACAGCAACATAGATGTCTCATGTTGCCATGCAATGGCACAGTGTCTGTACTTCACACTGTATAGCAATGTAGACAGCTCACACTACCCTCCCATGATCATGCACATTTGTTAAACATGCATTCTATCTGTAGGGCATACACACAACACTGCAATGTGAAGCCCATTATGATGCTGTACATGTGTCAGGACACCATTGTGTCAAACATGTATGCATGTTAATGCACATGTCAGCAGATTACATGTCAAGGTCACGTCAGCCATGTGTACTGTTATCCTGTTCTGGGCCACATGGTGTATCACGGGGATGCATGCATACTACCATGATTGTGTGAACTGCATGGTTACTGATATGACACTTGCTTGCTGCAGTGTGCACCCCAGGAAGGTATGCTTACTAACACTATTAATGTCTTTGCTGCATGCCCTCTTCTGTATCGCAGGCATGCTGCATGCCATCTGACAAATCACATGCATGGTGTGTCTATGTGTGTCTGTGTTTGTGTGTGTGTGTCTGTGTTTGTGTGTGTGTCTGTGTTTGTGTTTGTGTCTGTGTGTGTCTGTGTGTGTGTGTGTGTGTGTTTTTGTGTGTGTGTGTGTGTGTGTGTCTGTGTGTCTGTGTGTGTCTGTGTGTCTGTGTCTGTGTGTCTGTGTGTCTGTGTGTGTGTCTGTGTGTGTGTGTGTGTGTGTGTGTGTGTGTGTGTGTGTGTGTCTGTGTGTGTGTCTGTGTGTGTGTGTGTCTATTGTACTTTACAGTATTTCTTTCCATTCACAGGTGATGTGTTTGTGTTTGTGATTGTGTCTGTGTGTGTCTGTGTGTGTGTGTGTATGTGTGTGTGTGTGTGTGTGTGTGTGTGTGTGTCTGTGTGTGTCTGTGTGTGTCTGTGTCTGTGTGTCTGTGTGTGTGTGTGTGTGTGTGTGTGTGTGTGTGTGTGTGTGTGTGTGTGTGTGTGTGTGTGTGTGTCTGTGTGTGTTACCCTCCTGCGGTCCATCTGATGTTAGTGTCCCCACAGATACTAGCGGTGATGAACATATGCATGAGGTACAGGCAGGGTTGTCAGGGGCTGAATCTGTGCCAGTGGTTACCATCCCAGCCATTTCCCCCTCTTCCCCGCACACAGTTCTGCTGCCAATACATACCGCATCACCAGTGGCCATAGAGGAAGGACAGTCAGCATCTGTTAGTGTGGAACAGGAACATGTGGTGGCTACAGAAGGTGTGTCTACACACCATGGTGTCAGTGTAATGACTGCAGATGTGCCACACAGGCATGTGGCCGGTGCTGCTCGTAGGAGGACCTCTGGCAGACATGCACCTGCAGGACAGAGCGCAGCAGCTGGTATCACCAGACGCATGTTCCAGACTGTAATGGCGGCACAGGCACGTGCTGAATGGCAGAACAGAGAAGGGCAGAGGCTGCAGAGGGCTGCTATCCATACCCTAAATGACAACATCCAGGCATTGGCAAATGCTCAACAGCAGATTGCTAATGTTCTGGATAGGCAATTAGGTGAAATGGTCGGAATCCTTGACCGAGGCATGGCAATCCGCGAGCGGGAGCTGTCTGTGCTGGAACACCTGGTAGGAGTGAGGCGTAGGCCATGTGGACGTAGGCCAGCAACACCACCTAGTGTAGGTCGAAGTGAGCATGCCACCTCACATGCCCGCTCCCATAGTGCCGGTAGCAGTAGCAGTGCAGCTGGTGCTGCGCTGTCAACACCAGGACACAGCAGGCCACATGGACGTGGCCCTGGATGGTCTCAGCGGAGACACGGTTCCAGCGGACATGTGTCATCGGACAGTAGCCACTCTGTACCTCCACCTGGTAGTGCCCGTGCAACCCCAGGCAAGCACAGGTCACGTGGCCATGGATGGACACAGTGAGCTGTACAACCTGCTCTGTACAATCTGGGGCTGTCAATTATACCCCGTGTAGGCCTCACAAATGGCAGAACTGTGTACACACATACACGTACACAGCTAACACAACTGTAGAGCTCCACAACATCCACATGCATTCTGCACAGACATGTCCAGTCAACTCACCGGCCCTTACACACACACATGATGTTATCCATTGGTGCAGCCTATGCCCCTGGCAAACATATCACCCTGTGCATATGATGAAGCCTGTGCCGCATCCCTGTCATCCACACCATCGGTGCAGGGCTATGCACAAATATTCTGATGCACAGGGTGAACAGCATAGTGAGAGGTGTATGTAATATTACCTGTGTATGCATAGTGAGGGATGTGTATGTTGCAGTGGTTGTGTGTGAATACTGAGAGATGTGTATGTGACATAGGTTGTGTACTGTCGACATGCACCAGTCATACCATGTAGTGCAGGTGCAGCATGCATTGTGATGTGTTCACGGTATGTGTCTCGGTTACATCTGTAGCACCATGTTGGTTGTGATACCCTGGTTCCCTCCTATGGTGTACTTGCATGTGCCTACAGGTAGCAGTGTTTGCAGAACCCCACGTGTAACTGCGGGTTACTCACAGGCACGTCTGGCAATATCAGCATGCTACATGTACCCTCAACCTGACTGTTGGACACACCAACATGACACAGATGTCCTCACATATACTGCACCTGACGCATGTGGTCGGTGCCACAGGCTACACTGGACAGAGACGTGACATACATAGCAGGACACATTAAAGGTATGGTGACATGGTGCAGGGGTTGTACACAGCGGCCTGGCCAATGATGATGTGAGGTGTCACTTGGTTGCTGGAGGCCACACTGTGCAGCAGTAGGACCCTGTAACAGTACGGGAACATGGCCGCATTCATGGGGTGTACATCACTATAACGCACACCCCATAGTGTGAAGGTGGGGACCCTTGCCTATGTGGTCATCACCCTCACAGTACTATGCACCCACACGATGTGTCACAGAGAAGGGACATACACAGGTAGCCAGTATGGCTGGGACCTATGGCATCAACAGGGTTGTGCAATGCATCACCATTACGGGTTAGTCACCACGTGGGGTTAGTGATCATTTCCCACCGTATATTAGCATACACCCTCACACCAAGCACCAGACATACATACAGACACACACACACTGTGGTGACCACACATGTGTATATGGACAGCCGACGTGTGTGATGCACCACACCGGCCGACGTCATGCTTCCCACACTGACGTATGTACAGATCTCTACAATGGTGTACAGGGATGTGTAGCAACTGGGACATATTCCCTGTGATATGTGGCATCCCTGGTCACACATTCAGACACACATGGCAGTGCTGGGAATGATACACCTGCCATATGATGACACGTTTGATAGACATGCAGCGGTATTGATTGCATTATGTGTACCAACGCTATATCTTGCAAATGTGCTGCTATATGCACACGGGAGGTTGTAGGTGTTACAGGTGACATGTGACATATAGTTGTTAACACCTGACTGCTGTGTATGCATTATGTCAGCACCGTCACGTAACAGAGACATAGCGTACTGTTTGCACATGGCATGATATGATGGTGTGTGACACAACTGTGAGCCACCCCCTGCACACATACATCTAGACAGGTGGTTCACCACGTTATGGACATACATCCCTCCATACATGCTGTTTGTATGTCACCATATACAGGTGTCAATGATGGGTCTGCATTGCGTCTGCATGTCATAGGTAGGTGCAACTATGTTACAGACATCGGCCACTGCACATGCATGGTTGCTGCATGCACAGTACAGATGTCACGTGTCTCCTGTTGCCATGTTTGTATGCATTGCTATTGTTGGACATGTGTGTTGACATACATAACACATGGACTGCGGTATGATATCACGGGTGTCACAGATGACCAGTACAAGGGTATGTGTCCCGGTCAACACTGCTACCCTCTGTAGTGTGAGCATTCAACAGACATGGGCCCACCTTCCATTCGCGTGTGTAGCATTGATTAGGCCAGTGTTATGCACGAGGTACATCAAAGGCTATGTATGTATGTGTTGTGTGTGCAGTCCATGCACACATCCACACAATCACATGTATGACATATCCAGACGTGTGTTCATTGGTGTACAGCAACAGTCAGGTGTCACAGCTGTGTAAGGGCCGTGGTATGTCTTGAGCCGACCTGTTCATGTATACTGGTATCATTGCAATGCATAACACCTGTTGGATCCCTGTTGGTACATGTGTACTCTGCACAGCTGGTGTACACCTCTGTACAGCCCAGTGGTCATATGTCACATGGTGTTGTGGGACCGTAAGGCTGTGTAGTGCTGCACCGACGACATGGTGCTGACTTGACAGCTACAGTGTACACTGCAGTGTGTACGTGTGACCTGCACCTGTGACAGCTGTGATGGCAGCTGTGTGTGTACAGGTCACTGCATGTGTGACCGCCCTGTGCGTGAGGACAGTTATACCTTACTGTGCCCTTCTGTACTGTGCCCTTCTGTGTGTACACTCCATCTGCATGCAAGACGGCCCTTTGCAACAGCTAAGTGTGTGAGCATGCCCAGTATGCTGTTGTGTAGATGGACACAGTACAGTCCATGTACGCAGTTGTGTAGATGGACACACGGTACATTCCACACTGCGTCCTTCCGTGATTAGACTCCGTGTGCATGCAAGATGGCCCTTTGCAAATGCTAAGTGTGTGAGCATGCCCAGTATGCCGTTGTGTAGATGGACACACAGTACATTCCACACTGTGCCCTTCCGTGATTAGACTCCGTGTGCATGCAAGATGGCCCTTTGCAACTGCTAAGTGTGTGAGCATGCCCAGTACACCGTTGTGTAGATGGACACACAGTACATTCCACACTGCGCCCTTCCGTGAATAGACTCCGTGTGCATGCAAGATGGCCCTTTGCAACTGCAAGTGTGTGAGCATGCCCAGTATGCCATTGTGTAGATGGACACACAGTACATTCCAAACTGCGCCCTTCTGTGATTAGAATCCGTGTGCATGCAAGATGACCCTTTGCAACTGCTAAGTGTGTGAGCATGCCCAGTACGCCTTTGTGTAGATGGACACACAGTACATTCCAAACTGCGCCCTTCTGTGATTAGAATCTGTGTGCATGCAAGATGACCCTTTGCAACTGCTAAGTGTGTGAGCATGCCCAGTACACCTTTGTGTAGATGGACACACAGTACATTCCAAACTGCGCCCTTCCATGATTAGAATCCATGTGCATGCAAGACGACCCTTTGCAACTGCTAAGTGTGTGAACATGCCCAGTACGCTGTTGTGTAGATGGACACACAGTACATTCCAAACTGCGCCCTTCCGTGATTAGAATCTGTGTGCATGCAAGACGACCCTTTGCAACTGCTAAGTGTGTGAGCATGCCCAGTACGCTGTTGTGTAGATGGACACACAGTACATTCCAAACAGATGTGTGATACTAAGCGTGTGGGCATGGCCATTGACATCCTGTATAGCCATGGTGGTCATCCAGGCAACAGATGTCTATTTTCAATGTCACGATGGATGCCTACATTGAACACACTGGTTGCTCTCTCGAAGGGTGTACTGTCTGTGGTGCATCCCGTATCTATTTAGTGTTGTAGTGCTCCGTAGATATTTAGTTGGCCCGATGACAGCACTGCCGTTTTTGTGTACGTCTACCTTGGGACAGTAATATGCTTTCAGACTGCACACTCTCTAAACATTCCCTATCGGCATCTTTGCCTTTGCGGATGATGTCACCCACCTAGAAGTATGCCTCTGGGAGTGCTGTGTTCAGTAATCTCGGTAGCGCGTTCTGTAAATGCGTAATGCTGTAGTGTGTTAAAGTAGTTAGGTGTATGTTCAACTCCCGGCCCTGCCAAGTGTGTGTGTGTGTGTGTGTGTGTGTTTCCAGCTGCCTGGGGACACAGTAATGCTTTTAGATGCCTCACAACACATACATTCCCTATCGGCGTCTTTGCCTTTCGTATGATATCACCCACCTAGAAGTATGCCTCTGGGAGTGCTGTGCTCAGTAATCTTGGTAGCGCATTCTGTAAATGCGTAATGCTATAGTGTGTTAAGGTTGTTAGGTGTGTGTTCAACTCCCAGCCCTGCCAAGTGTGTGTGTGTGTGTGTGTGTGTGTGTGTGTGTGTGTGTGTGTGTGTGTATATATATATATATATATATATATATATATATATATATATCTTTGTAATATGTATGTGGATATTAGCACTATTGAATGTGCTGCATTGTCTGTACATGTTCACCTTGGATGTATCTGAATGTGCTATGGCGCTGTGATAGTGCACATACTGTGTGCTGTAGTGATCCTGGGTTATAGTTGTGTAGTGACCAGTTATTTTGTTGCTGGGTATTACCAGGGACATCGAAAACAATGATAGTACAGCACCTTTAAACGGTCATGTGCACATCTCAGCAGCAGTCAGCAGTGGTTATTACTTTGGAGGATGAGTATGGCTCATATAACTATGTATTAAATGACAATACTATGCAAATCAGGTTAACATTACTGACACCCATTTATCCACAGGTTGTGATACAGATCCCATGTATGTATGTGTATACATTGCCAGGTGCAGGACTGGACTATGGTTGAATGCATGGAGGGGTGTCCATGGCCAGGAATGGCGATCTGTACAGCCTGGCAGGTACAGCCTGTGACTGTCCCACAACCTCCAGTATATGGCTGACACATGCTGAAACAGTGTACATGCAGAGACACACATAAAACAAACAGCTAGGGATAACACATACACACACACACATTGCATCAACATTGGGCCATGCAAAACCTGTTGTCCCTCACACACACACAAATGCATACATGTTAATTGGCTGGTTCACTGACAGGCTCTGGAAAATAAACTACATACCCTGTGCATATGATGACACCTGTGCCACCTCTTGTAATGTGTAACATTGATGCAGGTACAGACTAACATGGTGCTGATGCACAGGGTGGCTTCATAGCACTGTAATAATATTACAATGTTGTTAGCACAAAGTGTGATTTCCTTCTAGGTGTATGTAAGCAGGCATGATACATTACAGCTATGATCATCAATGTAGTATAGTGTACAGCACTGTTAATTCTGAAGATGTGTTATCCATCCATGTACCATTTGACTGACATGTGTAGTATTGGCAGCATGTGTTACAGAGTGTGCAGTACGTGTGAGATGTGTGTACTACAGATTTACATGTATCTATATGTGAACATGGTGAAGGTGCACTGTCTGCATGTACATGTATAGAGGACACATTGGAATGGTGACATGCCCTGTATTTCACACTGTTAACACTTCATAGTTTCTATTGGTGGCCAGTATGCATTATACTACACATATTGTTGTACTTGTCTACACATGTGTGATTGCTATGGTTTTACACGGTGCTGTGGGTGATACTGTTACTATCTGTCATAGTTTTGCATTATGGTAGTAGACACGACCTCAACAGTCTGAATAACCAATTGTTATATGATATCTTCACAACTGACCCACACATGTAGGACACACAGTAACATGTGGATCCTACATGTACTATACTATACAAGTTCGCACTGGTATTGACCGCCACACATTGCTGGGACCATTACTGTTTGACATAAAGCCATGTTAGTTGCAAGCAAAGACAATAGGGATATTTCT
This sequence comes from Protopterus annectens, assembly GCF_019279795.1. Lineage (NCBI taxonomy): Eukaryota > Metazoa > Chordata > Ceratodontiformes > Protopteridae > Protopterus > Protopterus annectens. The sequence continues at coordinate 543,452,956 of NC_056743.1, read as the reverse complement.
GTCCACATCTGGGAATTCATACTGTGGCCTAGAATGCATTCTGCACATGACACAGTTAGTCTACACAAGGGTATCATACAGACAGATACGTGTTATCCAACCCATGCTGTACACCTATAAGGCTAAACAGAGTCAGTTATCCACATTTATTACACATACTTTACCAACAGTAACACATAGGTATTACACCCCAATATGTATAATGGGCAACAATGTGTACATATAGATATGTGCTATGTCATTTGTCATTTGATATTTGCATTTACAATGGTATTTTGAAGTACATCACTGTATCACATATGCAATGAGAGTTCTGCATGCATATCCTCCAGGGTGGTTTTACAACTATGATGAATGTCCATTATTGACATACTTTGCTGTGTTTGAACTGTTCTGCAGTAATACACATACATGAACAGTCACTCACACTATGTATATAAACTGTCATGTGTGTGTGTGACACAGATGACCTAGGCCATAGACAATTCTGGTACATGTAGTTGACAAGTGCTTTAATGCTCCACCAGATGTGTCCAGGCACCAGAACTGTGACTTGAGTGACACAAACACATGCTAGAGTAAAGTTTCTGTATGTGCGTGTGCCTCATTATGGCATTCCTGTTCATGTGTGTGCATTTCTGATGTGTGTCATCAGCCACAGTTGAACTGCACATCCGGCATCCCCCACTAGGTGACCATGAGGGTTGTCCCCATTGCCAAATGTTTTGTACAGCTGCGTCAGATGCCACATATCGGAAGCATTGCAGCTTCCAGGGCATCCAGCACACACATTCATTATTATGGGCTGGCCATCACACACAAACCGCCACTTCATGGAGGGGAAGCCCTTGTGGATGATGTAGGCCCTACCGCACTCACTGGCTGGTGCTTTGATGCATATGTGCGTGCAGTGTATTGCACACAGTACTTAGGGTATTCCACTATTGTGTGGAAAAGACACATATTGCTGCCCAATACCTTACAGGAATTGGGGATATATACATCATCACTGACATGTGCTGACATGGCATTCATGAACTGATGCAGTACCCTGGATGCTGATGTTTGCAAAATCCACATCATATCACCAGTTGATCTCTGGAAGGTACCTGTTGCTGGTATCCTTAGGGCAACACATACCTTGGTTTCCACTGGGATAGGTTTCCCTCTGTTGGTTCTGTGTGTGAGACATGGCCTGCACAGATCCACAATCTTCTGCAGGGGGTCTCTGTCCACTCTATAGCGCTGTACTATCTCCAGCTCATGTAGCCCCTGGTAGGTTACCCTGTGCCTGCACACTCCTCTCCGTCTACTCACTGTGTGATGCTGAGCAGCATTCACATTGGCACAACCCTCCACATGTTGCATATGTTGACGTATAATAGCAATGGCAGCCCCTAACATTATGTTGTCTCAGTTAAGCTTTTACAGTTTGCACTTCTCTTAGTATACTACAGTGTTGCAGTGTGTCAGAGAAAAACATGGTGGACTGCTGTTTGTAGAGTTGTACGTGCTGTGCTGGCCTACTGTACTGGCTGTATAATATACTCAGTCTGATTGTTTTCACCTGCTAGCTGTGGTAGTTCACCTTGGTTAACTTACTGCTATTTGTTTACCTTCCTTTTCACTGTTTGTGTCCACAGTGAGCGGCGCCGCACATAGGAGCACAGTGAAGTGCATATCCGCTTCCACGTGCGCACAGGCTTATACATGCGTACTAACACTTACACTGGCTTACACAACATTACACGGGCTTCAACAATCTTACAGTTGCTTACTCGTTCTTCAACTCGCACACACGGGCTGACACACATGCACACATGCTTACTCAGGCTTACAGGCTTGCATGGGCGCAAACACACTTCACCAGGTTTGCAAGGAACTTCAGTGATATCCATGGCGTACACCGTCAGTTTACTGACTTTACCTAGGATAAATCATAACACGCCTCTTCCACTGATGAGTCACTGACAGCAGACATGTGACACACTGCTCCAATAAGATTACAGTGTTTTATACATACACACTCATGATGTCACCTATCTTTGCTGATAGTCCCCTTAACCTACTCTTACACTGTAGAGGCTTGGCCCATATGGCATGACAAATTGTGCTTCACTATCCTCAGCCTCAATTGCATAGGATTGCCTACTAATGCTTGGTTACATCTCTGAGTGTGCGCTTCCACACATAGCAACCACTACTCAGTAGCCATGTTGTCTTCAGCTTGCCATTCACCTGCATGACGCAGTAACTTTTAACTGACATTACAATTTGTATGTATATTTTACATATTTGTCTTGTTTTGTATGCACAGTGCGTACTCGCACCGCTGCACTACGCTTAAACACCGGAGATCGGGGGAGGACAACTAGAGTTTTATTAATTTCCAATGGGAATACATGCCACTGGCCTTATATTTGGCCATTGCATGCTTCTTCAACTAAACCATCCTTTATTTGCAGATGACATTGCTCCTTTTAGCTACTTGCAGAACGTTACTCGGTTAACATCCGTGTACATTTCTGCACATAACTCTACTCTTGCACGGACAGCTTACTGTTTCATGTATCGCATATTTTACATCATTTGCATAGCTTTCACCTACAAATGGGGTAATTTGCATATCCTAACATTGTCCGTGCAACGTTCTTTTAAGGGGCTGTGTTACACGCCCCTTCAGGATATTGCTGAATAGCTCGGCAGACATCTTGCCTTGCTCTACTCTTACTCTACTCGTACACCGACCAAAGCTTCGTGAATCCTGGCCTAAGCTTTGATGTGTGCTAATATGTCTATTTGTGGAGTAAGCGTGGCTGTAGGTATGTTTTGACCTGCTACATCTGTCATTTCTACAGAGCACCTCCCACTTTCATCATTTGTAGAGGTGACAGCCCTATAGGAACTATATGTACAGCTGTGACATTTGACAAGTCCACACATACCTGCGGTCAATAATAAACTGACTACTTCAGCACTTTTCATACCTTCAGATTTGTCTTGTAGTGGTATAGTCGATGATACTGTTTCCTATAACATGTATCTGTTTCTGATACAAGATATGTCATTTTATTACACCACTACACACAATATATGGAGAAATCACAGGCCAGATGCCATTACATTCCTTTTGTAGGACACACCCGCCCAGAGTGTTGTGTTCCTCACAAAAGCCAACAGGTGCTAATCAAAACATATTCTGCTATCATCTACCTTATGTGTTCGCCGGTATTCCGTCAGTGGCAGAACTCACATGCGTGTGTGGGAGACTGAACACTGTATCGGGGACACTGCATAGCACCCTGATGGACACATTTATGTTGTTTCTATTAACCTTCCACATTGACTATCACAGGGCATTAGTATTCATCCAGATTAATCGAGGTACATGCTTTTGACTTATACATGTTTTGTCATTTGTCATCACGTCTTTCTTCACACCTGTCCACCTAATCTCACTAGTTCTGTACATTTATTTAGGTCAGGGTTACCTTCATACCTCTCAACTGTACACATTTTGGGTAAATGTCCCGAACTGAGACGTCTGATGTTGTTCCTTTTTTAACAATATTGTGCCTTTCTGGTAATTTAGTGGGAAGTCATTAGGGACTGTGGGGTTAGACAATAATGACAGACATTTGTAGTTTACAATTAATAACCCTCAAAACATTCATACTATTGACTGATCCATTATTCTATCAACGTTCTGACTTTGTAAGAGGAATATTTGAGATATTCCCTATTTGTACTTATTTTAAAATGCCTTTGTACAGATGTCTTAGTCTGATTGAGAGGTATGGTTACCATCTTATTCGTACGCATGTACGTCCATGATAATCACTTACATGACACTAATATAACTCCCTACGTCTTCCCCCAATAGTTTACACAATATCCAGTAGATGGGTTCTTCATTTTAGGAAGTTAGAGGCGTCTGCTATACCCACATGGGAATATTAATCACTCCCATGGGGCGGACCTCATAAATCTGTGCCAACCAACACCTAGGCACCTAGGCCCATTATTGCATACCCATGATTCCCAGACCTGACATCCCTCCACAGTAGTCATAGCACATATTTAATGTGAGCGATAATAAAGTATGACGACACTTCTAAGCACTATCCACTCTCCGCATGTCGGGACATATGTCTTACATTCTGTCAACCCATGTGTTATTACACTTGCACAAGCTACTGTTGCATGTACAGCTATATTGTAGTTGCGGATGACACGTCTTTGCAGCAATCATTACAGGACAGTGTGTTTATAGATTCACTATTTTTGGAGTCCTGCAAATGACACCTATATCCATGTTTAAAGAGTAGGACTTACAGATCTGGCACACTGATACTTTCCGGGCAGTAGTTTTGAGAGCAGCAGTGTATTTACCTTAATTGCATGTCTGTTATGTCTATCCATACTAGCTATGGTGTAACCTATTTATGTACATGTGTTATATCTACGAGGACATTTGTTTATATGTTTGTTAGGTATATATCAATTAATGTTGTATGTGTTTGAGTGTATGTATATATATATATATATATATATATATATATATATATATATATATATATATGTATATATATATATATATATATATATATATATATATATGTCTGTACATTCTTTATTTCATATATTTATTTAGTTTAAGTCTGTGGATATATATATCTATACACAAATGTATATATCCATATATAGACATTACGTAGAAACCAGCATTCATTTGCTATGCTGTGAGCGGATTACACACGCACAGGCGCACTTGCATTTCCTTATTGTGGGTTACGCGCAGGCGCATACATATCCTTATTGTGGGTTACATATGTTTACTAAGTCTTTGTGCTTACGTGGGCTTTATTACTTGTGACAGTACCAGTAAAATATCTGTAATCCGGTTAACAGACATATGCGAAACACACGTTCACCTTTACATATTTAAATGTCTGTACAGCACAGGCGCATTCATTACACTTTAACATTATATGTGCTGTAGTCGTAGTTGAACCGGGACTGCATTCACGTTGGCCGGATGCTGTAACCACTATACTTTTGGTGTTCTGACTCATTTATATGCATACCCATAGTACATAGCTACATTAACATATGCCTCACCGCTTCACTTACGACACAGGCATCCATTCTCCTGCTGGGAAAAATGCGGTGCTACATATTACACATTCCCTATTCCCTACTGCTCTGGACCCAAGCTGCATATTTAATCACTGCAGGGATATTCAGAACCCCAAGGCTTATAGTCCTGACACATACAAGTCTTTAATTGTCAGGGTGTTCATGTGGTGATCTGGGTTTAGGCTTGTCCGCCTGGTGAACAGAACTGACCTGACCATGTTCAAATGTCAGAGAAAGCACATGGACAGAGTTTGTCCATTTTAAACATTTTATCTGTGTTTACAGACACAGGTGTTTGGGCACCTGTCAGCAGCTTATAATGTTGGCAATACATAATATGGGTGGGGGTGGTTACAATACATAATCCACGGTGGTGGTGTTCCCATTCACATTTGACTATTTCCTGTATTCATTCATACGAGGATTATTATTTTGGACATGAATTAACTATGAATTAACTACAGGTATGCAGTAGTACAGTAAACATATGTGAAGGTTTGTTACAGTAAGAATGTACGGACCTCTGTAATACTCGGGGACTACCCCACATCCTTCACAACATTTCATGCTAATGTACATACTATTATTCTGTGAACTTTCGAAGTTTGTGAGAGCAGTATTTACATCTGTCCCTATTTGTCCACCCATCATTTTAGGCTTTCTCCAGATTTTGTTGCTGTAATAGGTTGAGTGGTGGTGTCGGTATGTGATTGGGTTGAATATATACTGTCGATAATTCAGTGGAGAGTAGGGTTACCACCTCTTCCTCTTTGCGAGGGGAAGTCCCACTTTGGACAGTTGTGTCCTGCGACGACACCTAAGACATGGCAAGTGTCCTGTGATTTTAATACAAAGGTATATTTCTTATTTTCTTTAATACTTGCTTGATACAGGTATTTTGTATCTGAAACACATAACTATTATTTGGGTTAGCATAAGCAATTCACATGCTATGACATAAGCTTTTATCTTGGCAAACAAGTGTAATTCTGTCCTTTGCACTGGCCGGGGGTATGTTTTATCCTGCAAATTCTCACATTTCTACATCAGATGTCCCACCTTGGGCATCTGAACAGCTGGCAACCCTAGTGGGGAGACCTGCATGGTGGACAGGTGTTCCATCCTGCGTAGTATGTTTTGCATGTCTGTCTAGAAACTGAACAGTACCGTGACTACACATACATGTTTTGTCCAGATGTGTACAGTACTAAACACCGTGGCGTGTGAACAACTCTGATGTTTCAACAGGTTACTTATCCCACGCGGGATGTACACACATTTTGCCAGAACATGGACGCACGGGCATTTGGATTTACGTAACTGTGATGGGATGTTTACACACATGGGATACATATTTGCAATCCTGACACTGCCTAGGACGATACTTCCTACTACATATGGGGAATACTCGCTATGTGTAGGTGTACGGCTGCGCAAGGCTGGTAGCTGGATTTGGTGGACATTCAGACATGGGTGCAGGTTATGTGCTATACAGGGGTTGTTGGGTATTGCATTTGCATGCATGGGTTCTGCATTTGGATGTCCCGGTTTCGCATATAGCATCCTATGTGTATGTGCCGGTTACCTTCCTGTTCATGTGTATAGCAAATTTTAATATTCATATGTTTTTGTGAGTTTGGTATACAATTTGGACTGTCAGGTTTCTTTACGGTTGTTATATGGCCACAACTGCCCAGCTGTGTATTATCACTACCACTGTGGGACTGCTGGTGACCCTGCCCATGGGGCTAGACGTGTGTATTGGCGGCGCGCTGACATGATGCGCTTCACTTCCACTGGGTATAACTTCTGACAGTGCAGTACATTACGGACACATGATTTTAAATATCATTTGTTCCATGGACGGAAACTCATATTGTGTTGCGTGCATTTCTGTTTGGTTCTCCATTTTGTGTGGCCGGGAACTGTCTTGCATGCTTTGCATACGTTTCATTATCCATGGACACTGATAGGTGCGATTACTATTGCAGGCAGACTATAATATTCAGCAGTTTAGGTTGCTAATCGACAGCTGACATTGACACACCTCCGGGCGCAGCTTAGTAACGCCCCATGCACTCGCGCACGTGTCCTATGCACGTGGATGTGGTGGCAGTGCACCTTCATTAATATGCATATGGTGCTACTACACCATATATATGCTGCATGGCCGGCGCAGGCCTTACACCGGCCTTGCGCCGAGCTTCATGAATCCGGGGGTTTGTCTTTAAAGGGTACTTTCTCAGCTTTATTAAAGCTGAATTGTTTTCAACAGGAAAACAATGTCTTGATATATTGTCACTGCATCAGGTAATCCAAGTTAGAGATATCAATAACTCAAGAGTCATCTGTATTGTAATCCTTTTCCAAAACAAAAGAAAAAATAGTTTTAAAATTATACACTTTGGTTAGTGTGGAAACTGAAATAAAAAGATTATTTGCTACAATGTTTACAATGTTAGTTCTGTCCTTAGACTGCTCCAGCAACATTTCAGCTTCTTTGCCAACAGTTCTCTGCAAACATAAAAAGAGCATCACACAATTCGTGCAATAAAACAAAGACATGTTTATTTATAGTTTTTCTTAGGTCTTGTCAGTATGCAGCCCTACATTCATTCACTGCTGCTAAGCAGTTCTCAGGGCATCATCTCTCCCTGTATAGAAGCACATTCAGCAATCATTCATGTTATAATAAATTAGATGCTTTCTTCACTCACTCCCTGTCCAAGTTCACTGCTTAATGTAAGTCCACAATCCTTTGTGGTATTTGTGACACATATTGTGCTGTCTTTGTTGTAAACCTAAGACAAGAAGAAAGCCATTATGGAATTCTTACCTATGTGTTATCTTTAGCCAGCATTTGCACAAATTCTCAAGACACTTCTTCCTCTTTGAATTAAAGATTAGGCAGTTCATAACCTCCAGACTGAGATTTTGACATCCATTCTTTTGCCTCTTTGATATGGAGGTTAAACATTTCAGTTTCCTCAGGGAGATATTTTGTGACATAATCCTTGAGAAATCCCTCCACTCTATAAAAAGTTATTCTGGCTAGAAGACTTCTTATCTTACAGGGCCTTAAAAAACACCTGGCCAGAACTACTCACTCAAGAACATGCAATCTAATTTGCATGAGGTATAATTATACACTTCCATTCTTTAGTTTTCTAGTCAGTGTTTGGATTTAGTCAAAGTCAAAGTAAATGTTATTGTCATACAGATCAACACATAGTAAAAAGTGCGTATCACTGCACCATATTTATATACTCAGCCTCGTACCATAAGAATGACAGTTTACAAAAGGAAAATAGATTAAATTAATAAAAATTTAAATAGTATAACTAAAAATCAAAACAAGATACTAAAATTAAATAAAGTAAAAAACTGAAAGCATTTTACAGCAGAAACAAAAACAAACACAACAACAGGAACAGACTCGGTAGAAAATATAGGGATATATAAACACAGTACTATAAATAAATAAAGAGGAACATACAAAAACTTACCCACCACCAATATATGCCATAAACTTACAGTTTACAGTTTTTGTAGTGCAAATAGAATGTATAAAGTGAGCTATGCAGAGAGTTTATGTAAATTACTATGACATATTGTACATAAATAATGTTAATCCATTTACCTGGTTAGGCTATGGCTTTGTTGTTCAGCAGTCTGACTGCATGTGGGAAGAATCTGTTATGGAATCTGAATGCCCTGCATCTAATGCTTCTGCAAACCTTTATTACAACTGTTACAAACTTTCATTACATTGTTGGAAAGAAATAAAAAAGTGTATAGCCAAATTGAGGGCAGTTATTTGTCTGTGTGGGACCTTCTGTCACAATTAACGTCACACGGCAGTATTCTTACCATAGTTGAAACAGAAATCAGTGAAAGACTTTTGCCAAATATGTACATACAATGTTGGGACTGGAATGTATGTCTTCTTTTCCATTTCAGATATGTTAATGCAAGCACTACTCTCCCATAAACTCAGGCTTCTTCTTGAAAACATTAACAGATATCTTGTTGTACGGACCTAACTATAGTATTAACTTACTTTTTTTTTTTTTTTATCGCGACTGAACAACTAACATTTTATTGTGCAGATGTTTATCAGATTATAGAGTAGGGAAATTTTTTCAGTGAAACTCACCCAGTTAAACTGTCAAACAAGTATTCCTATGGGTCCTGCAGGGGGCAACCTACTTCAGGAGTTCATTTTGCAAAAAAAAATCCTGCCTCACTAATCTGAATCCTACTGAATATACTTTGCTACTCTGTGCACAACAAATAATATTTGATTATATATATGGTAATGCTTATTATTATGCCTTCCTACCTAAACACAGTGTACTGCCAGCATTGTTGCAATCCTGAACTTGATAAAATGACTGTAACAAATTGAAGGTATGCACAATGATTTTGTTCTAAACCACTAATGGGAATCTGAGGGCCTGCCTATTACCATTATTTGACTGGCAGGTACCAACAATCCAGGAAGGTAGCAGCTGCAGCAGTCACTACAGCAAAGATCCAGATGTGGGAGTTTTCTTTTTCAAGGACATGGAGAATGATTTGTGAATGGCTTTGGATGAATTTTGGTAAAACATCCCAAAACTTAGAAAAGAGAAGTTGTATATTGTTGCAGTTATTTGTTGCAAGTGATGTGTTGCTTACTTTAACTAGAAAGATAGATTGTAGGTGGAATTATCACCCTGAGGACCACCTGGATCTGGTAGACATTCCTGTCTCCAAGAACACATTGCTAAAAGCAGATGGTATTCTGCTGATAAGGTGACCATGGCACTTGAACAGGTCCTGTATAAACAGACTTTGGTTGAGCAAGAGATCCATCCAGAACTATTGAAAGTGCTACATATTTTTCAGAGTCTCATGGTTAGCCCACCCTTATAATGTTGTAAGGAAGGCTGGGATAGTAGTCCACTTGGCTGTAACTTAACTTTTTTGTACTCCATAAAACAACTGTATACTAAATTATCTTTTAGGTGCTTTTTTGTGAGAAAGACAACTGTACCATTTTAGTATTATACTATAATACCACTAATAAACTTAATTAGGATAACACAGTTAAAGCAATTAGAAAGACATAGGATTGATGAAAGCACCAAGCATCATGGTGTATTTTAAAAAGCTTCCAATCAGTTAACTGCCCTAGACAATGCAACAAAAAGTTTTACAAGGAAGGTTTAACCTTAGGAGACTTTGATTCAGTAAAGTGCTATGCCCTCCAGGGTGCCTTTACCACTGGATGGGTGTAACTGAGACCAGTGCTAAACTGCAATAACCTGTTCATTCATCATCATCATCACCATCAGTTCTGCCAAATGTTACCACAGTAATGTCAAACAGAAGTTCTCAGACTTGTTGTACTATACACATAATGAACATCAGTTAAACATATACACTTGTAAAAGAACCCCAGGAAACATGGCATATCAGGCAAAAACAGCTGAATATGAAACAAATTCCTGTGCAGAAACACAGTACTGACCTATAAAAGAGAATAAGAAATGTATAACTTTGAAATCACAAAAATAATATGTACTACATGCAAAATACCCTTTTTCTTTTCCTTATAAGCACATTTGCAATCATAGTATTGCAATAGCTGTATCATACTCTCCATTTTTCTAACTCCTTTAGGTCTAACCCCTGCTCCCTTGATATGCCCACATCTTCTGAGCCAAATGAATATTTTCAGATCTATATAAATACATTGTCTACATGAAAAATAATTGAATGCCATTTCTTTAAGTACCCTACCATCTAGCTTCATTTTTTGTCGCCAACTTACTTATTTATGGATAGTATAATTTTATTGAGGCATATGAAACATGTGAATCATGTGTCCCAGTAACATCTTTTTAACAGAATGTGCACATTAAAAATAGTTATGTGCTTCAATGTATAAGCTTAATGTTGCATTTTACAGTTGCTAATAAAACCTGGAAATCATCTTTTTTTCAGTGTGCAAACATTTCAAGCAGTGAAAGTTATAAAATACAAAAACTGTGTATTTAAGCAATATTAAACTAGTATCTAGTTAGAATTAAATGCCTCAATAAACATTTCACAAACAGGCACTATGTTATTTTGCAATTCAGAGGGAAAGAAATGTATCCCTGCTTTAAATAAGGATTAATGCCTAAATGTGAGGCTTACTATACCTTTAGCATATTTTAATTGATGTTTTCATTGACTTTTGGTCAATGATTCAAAGCTTAATTTTGATTATTAACAATTCTGGAAGCTGCTCCATCCAGTATAAAGTGACCGTTCTGGTTTGTTACAAAGTTTCAACTGAATTATCTAAAGACTTAATTGCTGTGAAAACCAATAAACGCATGTCATGGTTCATATACCGTAAGTCACTTTGGATGAGTATAGATTTATTTTACTTTTTTTTTTTTTTTAATCATCAGTTAAGTAAAAGCCATGAGCTAGATTCATGGTTTGTCAAAAGTATTTTCAATGTAAACTGTTGTTGAACATTTCAGATTCCATCACATGACTACAGCATGTTAGAGGCTTTGCAGTGAAATTGTATAATAGCTTTTTTTCCATTTTCTTGCTGTTTTTATTCAGAGCTATGCGCTACATGCAGGAGAATGAGGTAAATATCAAGAATATTACAACTGCTTTTATTGTAGGAAAACTGGACTAGCTTATAGATACATACACACACACACAAATCTAGGCTCAATCAGTGAAAATATGTTTGTTTCTGAAAACTGCTTTAACTGTATTACCATATAACGCCACAGAGGTTCTCAGAAGTTCTAAATGAAATGTATTGTATTTTAAGGACAGGTCTTAGCATTAGGAGCTGAAGAACATTGTCTTTCAGTAGAAGAGTGGAGTCACTGTGACTTCTGTTAGGCTGATCATCAATGTTGTTATATCCTGTAAAAGAATAACTGTGTCTCCTCTTTAGCACATGCCATGACTATGAACTTGAAGATACCTCATGAAGGTAGGGTACAAGGCTATATTAATGGACAAAAAGCAAAGGGACCAGATAAACAATTGCCTTCTGTAATTCTCATTAATCTAGCCAGTGTGTTGGCTCATACCCTGATGGAAATCTTCACAGGATCACAGACCACTGCAGATGTGTCTCATGAGTTTACAAAAAGTAGACTATTACCTTTGGAGGTACAGGAAGAAACCAAGGGACTACAGGGATATTAGCTTAAAAACATGCAAAATAGTAGGGAAATGTGAACTCATGGCCTCTCAGATCTAACTGAATGTTACAACTTAGTTAGTAGAAAACTTTACAGGGATTAGCTACATAGAATTAATCATGTTCGTTCATTCAGATCCAGACAGGCGGCCGTTAAGAAAAATACCAGAGCTGTGGATAAGACTTAGTTTTTTAACTGGACTGCATTGTCAGCAAAAGGTAGTGCACAGAAGGTGATGAGAGCCCAGCATCAGTAATAAAAGAATCATCTTCAGTGTGTTTGTTTCATACTTGTATGAAGGAAGAGAAACAGCATTAATAACTTAGCTAAAGTTGCCATGTTAGGGACAGCACTGGATGACTGGGAATGATCTATGGAAGGATTTGGAAACAGTGACCACAAGATCATAAAAAAGAGGTAGTTAATGCTCAGTGCAGAGAAATGCCTTGGCTTTATATGAACATGTCAGAGTGAGTGCACAGATAGTAGATTGCAAAATAAATGCCACTCCATTAATAAGTGATTGTACTTCTTCATGTAGATGACTGCAGGCAAACAGGCTAAAAACAGGAAGTAGGTGAGAAAATCATGGAATATTTCAGAGGATATGGGGTAGGTGGAGAAAGGCATACAAGGATAGAAGGGCTGGAAGATGGAAGGTAGTAAGCATGTTTAATGCACTTAAAGGAAACACTGGATAGGGTAACAGATTCCTTCTGTCATAAACAAACATAATGGCATTGGTTAAAGCATTTTCTTAGGGAGATGACTGAACTTTACTCACTTTTTGATCCTGACAATAATAACATTATGCAGTGTTCATTATCCTTAGTAAGGGTTGATTGATCTTTATTAGCAGAGGGTACTTTATTTCATAAACATTTTCCATTTCCACTTTGCCTAACATAATTTATCTCATTAACCTAAACATTAATATATCAATAACAGTTTCCCAAGCTATCCCATTTGTACAAGTACAACCATGCTCTATAAGCCTGTTCTGTAATAATAATAAAATCATCCCACTTTTGATATGAAAAAAACCCAAGTCTCTTGTGTTATCATGTTTTACTTTTATGTAAACAATGTTTTTAGAACACTGGACACAATATTTATCTTTCAGAAAATCATTAATGGCAAATACATTTAAAGAATCCATTCTAGATTACAGTCAATTATAATAAAAAAAAATTGAATCAACAAAAATATGAAAATCAGCACTTTAACTTGAATTACATTAGAAAATCATACATACAAACTAAAAATAAATACTAAATTATGTTAGGTGACCTAATCTTCTACAAAGGGAAATTATTTATAAAGCAGTTATATGGTATCAATGATAATAAAATGCTGGATGCTATTTACATTCTGCACAACAGCTTGTGCTAACTATTTTTCACAGCTCGTTAAAACATGTTAGGTCCCTTTATGGGGTTAGGGTATGCTTCTCTATTATTTAAGCCTTTCTGCAAACAAACAGTAAAAGTCATAGGTAAAGAAGTAAAATATAAATCAGAGGTAAACAAATAAAATATAAATCAAAATAAATCATTTCCTGCTAAGCAGTTATACACTAAATAGCAGACCACCACTGGATATTTTCAGAAGTCAGACAACACTAGATTCAGATAACTATATCTAAAACCGTTACTGTTTATTGCATCTTTCCAATATTGGTTCATATTACTGATTTCTTTGAGTAAGGATTCTTCCCTCCTACTCTCACACAGAGCGTCTTAGGTGGTGCTTGGACAGCCTATTAAAATGATCAATGAATAAGGAGATATCAAGTCCTATTTTGTTTCTTTTCATGGGTAAAACTCTCATTTCTGTATTGTTGAAAACGGGTATTTTTCAGGCAGTCGTCCGATTCTATACGGTAGTATTTGAATGAAGACAGCAAGGACAAGATTTTTCAAAGAGCCTTTTTACACTATCTACAAGAGAAAAAACAGAATGCATTGTGAATACCAACCATAATATGAACATATAGAAAGTTATAAGAAGTGAGGAACTGTTGAATGAAGACCTGGCCTAGGGAGTGGTAAGCTGGGAGAGTCGATACAATTTCCCCGGTTTCACAAAAAGAAAGAAGAAAGGAGATAAAATATATTCTGTCCACTTTGCTTCAGAATATATCTATTATATAGGCAGGTGTTATATTTTATGATTAAAAAACATAGCTGCAGAGAAAAAAAAAACGTCTCATTCAGATATGCACTACTGTAGTCAACCGAAGCAGTGGTCAAATGTCTACCTAGATCTAACTTTTATAAATAAAGACGCATTGTCCGAGGAGGGGAGTTGAACTTGGCTTGTGTTAACGAGTGCTATGAGGAGGAAGTGGGTAGTTCATAAATAGAAAAATAATCCTGATAGAAGATGGGCAGTGAGCCCCCCCCCCCTTCCAGGTGCCCTTAGCTTCCTCACGTAACCCACTGTAAATCTGGACATTAATTGGAGTGACAGTAGATCTGGTGTAGAACATAGGACATTCAGATGGCTGAGAGAATGAGAGTAAGGTGGAAAAATACTTAGGATTAGTTATGGGATCAAGATGCAAAATGCAAAAAGAAAAAAAATGGGAAAATGCATAACTTAGATGTGGGTGCAACATAAATGTCACTATGCAGTTAAGACTGCAGGGGGATAAGCCAGACATTATGGCACAGGCCATGACAGCAGAGATTTAATGGATTTGGGACATGCCCCCGTATTAAATTCCAGGGTGTATTGTTTTGCTTTTCCTGCTAAAGGGGGGGTTTCTGGCCATATTGCTGTTCCAGCAGTTTATTTGAAAAACAAAATGTGAAATAAAAATAAGCGGAAAAGGACAATATCATTAAGCAGCTATTAACAGTAAGTTGTGTTTTTGTCTGCTAGTTTCATAGATACTTACTAGGTTATTGATCAAGGCGAATATTAAAAAGCCTAGACTCATGTTCTGTTAATGGTACCAAAAAACTTCCATTTGAGACAATGCAGCTAAGAATAATAATCTCCTTTACTGCACAGAAAGACTTATACATGGAAAACTAGGAAATCGAGATCCTGTCTTCTTGAGCTATAAGAATCATAGTATGTTAATACATCTTTTCATTAAAAGCAATTAGAAGTTATGTACTTACCATAACGTTCCATCTGAGTAGGTGGATTCATTTGTCTGCAACCTGTGGGTATGGATCCGATATCGGATCCGAACCGGCATGGTTTATCCAGCTATGGATCCGAGCTCCTAGCTCCTCCCCTCACCCATAATGCCTTGCTCTCCCTACATGACCTCAGATCGAGTTTGCCCTGCACCCACTACCCTAACCAAAGGGTAACCACCCTATGCAGGAAACTGACAAGGCCAGGGGGATAGGAGGGCGGGATGGTTGCAGACAAATGAATCCACCTACTCAGATGGAAAGTTATGGTAAGTACATAACTTCTAAATCTGAAGTAGGAGATTCATTTGTCAGCAACCTGTGGGACAGAGTCCCCAGCTACCTCAATCTTGGGTGGCCATCATGGAAGGATATTCCAGAGCACCGCGGAGCCAAAGGATGCTCTACCTCTAGAAGTAATGGCCAGCTTGTAATGAGTAATAAAAGTATGAGATGAAGCCCAAGTGGCTGCTGAACAAATATCATCTAAGGGTACCCTAGACTTAAAGGCTGCTGATATTGAAACTGATCTGGTAGAATGAGCGCGGACTCCCTCCGGTGCGGGCCTGCCCGAAGCTTGGTACGCCAACAGAATACACTGAGAAATACAGCATGACAAAGAAACTTTGGAAATTGGTTTACCTAGGTTGAATTTGGCGAAAGAAATGAACAGCTGGTCTGATTGCCTATGACCCGCTGTCCTGTGAAGGTAGAAACGAAGCTGCCTGTGAACATCCAAATAATGCAGCTTGTATTCGCCTTTGTTTTGATACTTGGGAAAGAAAACAGGGAGGTTGATGGACTGATTAATGTTAGCCTTCGAAGCTACTTTAGGAAGAAAGGAGGGATTGATCCTGAGGGACACCCGGTCCGGGTGGAAAGTCAAATAAGGCGGCTTCATAGACAAGGCCTGAAGTTCTGAAACTCTCTTAGCCGAAGTAATGGCTACCAAAAACGCAGTCTTGAAGGACAAGTATTTAAGGTCAACAGTGGCCACAGGCTCGAAGGGAGGAGTGGTCAAGGCCTGAAGAACCAAGGTGAGATCCCACGGCGGAACGACTTCCTTAACAGGGGGCCTAAGCAAAAAGGTGCCTTTTAGAAAAGTTTTGCATAGTTTGGCAGACATAAGAGGCCCTGAGTCATGCCCAACATGATAATGAGATATGGCCGCCAGCTGAACTTTGACCGTAGAGCTACTGGTGCCCTCATTAAAAAGAGTAGTGAGGAAATCTAGGACCAAAGGAAGGGGAACCGTGAAAGGGTCTAGGTCTTGCCGCTCCGCCCAAATGGAAAAACGCTTCCATTTACTGTGGTAAATTTTTCTGGTGGAGGGCTTGTGGGCTGCCACCAGAATGGCCTTAACTGGAGATGAGATACCAGGAATCCTGATTAGGAGTGGAACTGGAGCAGCCAAGCAGTCAACTTCAGGGTGTCCAGGTTCGGTGTAGGCAGGTTTGACGGGTGTGATATCAGATCCGGGATGGGATCTAGAATCCAAGGTGGATCCACTGAATGAGACCTTAGGTAAGGGAACCAGATCTGTTGAGGCCAGAACGGGGCAATGAGGATCAATCTGCACCCCAACCAAGAGCGTCTCTTGGGAGATCCCCTGTCGGGGGGATTAGAGCGAAAAAACTGTCGCACTTGGTGTTTGAAAGAGAGGCAAAGAGATCGCAACAGGGAGTCCCCCACCTTGCGAAGATACGTTTCGCTACTTGAGCATTGAGAGACCACTCGTACGGGGAGAGGATGGTGCGACTGAGCTTGTCCGCTAGGATGTTGGTCCGACCCGGAATATGCGTTGCGATGAGAAAGCGGTTGGTGGAGATCGCCCATTCCCAGACTCTCAAGGCTTCTCGACATAAGGAGTAGGACCTGGTTCCCCCCTGTTTGTTGATGTACCAGACCACCGACATGTTGTCTGATTGAATCACAATAGTTCCCAGGGCAAGGAGGGCTTGAAGTGCTTGCAACACCAAAAGCACCACCCTCATTTCCAGAACATTGATATGCAGGGAGGTCTCTGTCTCGTTCCACGTGCCTTGGACCATCCTGCCCGCAAAATGCCCCCCCCCACCCGAGGCAGGAAGCGTCCGTGGTCACCGTGGTGAGAGGGGGAGATGCACAAAAAGGGCAGCCCCTGTGGAGGTCCTGAGAATGGAGCCACCACAAGAGAGACCGCTTGCAAGCCTTGCTGATCGCTACGGGATGATGCACGGGCAGAGAGAGAAAGGACCATTGCACCTGAAGAGTCCATTGAAGTACCCTCATGTTCAAGCGTGCGTGCGGAAGAAGAGTAATCGCTGCCACCATAGACCCTAGTGCCCTCAGGACCAACTCCGCAGTCACCGGGTTGGAGTGAAGGATGGCCCGCACCTAAATTTGTAGATTCTGAACCCTGTCATTTGTAAGGAAGGCCCTTAACGTTGTTGTGTCCAATCTGGCTCCTATGAAATCTATTACCTGAGTAGGGGCCAGGTTGGATTTCTCCACGTTTACCGTAATGCCTAGCCTGGGGGCTAGACGCAGGAAGGAATCCCTTGCCAGAGAGAGTAGATGCCTTGTTGGGGCGGCAAGAAGCCAGTCGTCTAGGTACAGAAAGACCTGAACCCCCTGAAGTCTCAGGTGGGCCGCAACCACTGCTAAATCCTTGGTGAACACCCTGGGGGCTGTGGTGAGACCAAAGGGAAGGACCCTGAACTGGTAGTGACTGGCTCCTAGCCAGAAGCGAAGAAACCTCCTGGATCGCCTGTCCATGCGAATGTGGTAGTACGCATCCTTGAGGTCTATAGAGCACATCCAGTGATTCTCCCCTAGCAGGGTGAGGATGGATTGCAAAGTGACCATCCGGAATTTCTCTTTGGGGACTGCCAGGTTCAACAGGGACAGGTCTAGGATGGGTCTGAGGTCCCCCGTCTTTTTTGGCACTAAAAAGAACCTGGAGTAGAATCCCGATCCGATCTGGTCTTGGGGGACGGGCTGGATGGCTCTTTTTATCAGCAGATGGCCAATTTCTGCTGAAGCGGCCTCCCTTTGATCGGGTGGAACATCGGGGAGGATTTTTAATTTTGGTACATGAAAGAAGGGGATCTTGTATCCTCTGGATATTATCCGGATACCCAGCGGTCCGTTGTTATGGACTCCCAAGCTGCTAGGTGCTCTGAGAAGCGTCCCCCGACTGCCTCCAGAGTGGAGCAGTCGGGCAACCCCTCAGGGCTGCTGCAAGGGCCGTTCAGAGAAAGGTCCTCTGGACCCAAAATTCCTTGGAGCCCCTCTGCCTCTAGGGTGGCGTCCTCCCTGTCCTCCTCTGCCACGGAAGGACTGGTTGTCCGGAGCGGGTTGGGAATGCTGCGACTTCCGGAACCACATCTTCTTCTGGCCCTTTTGGTTCCTAGAGTAGGACCTCTGGGGCACAGAAAAGCGGACTCCGATGGCAGACAGCGTCTTCCCGTACTTCTCGCTCTGAACTAAGATTTCGCGAACCGTCTTGCCAAAAAGGGCAGAACCGTCAAAGGGGGTGTTCGCGAAAGATGCCTTGAAGGGCTCCATGAAATCGCAATGGTGGAGCCAGGCCTGCCGTCTTGTGACTAGGCCTGCTCCCGCAGCTCTAGCGGCTCCCTCTAGCGTGGGAAAGTAACCGCATAGAGGTGTTAGTCACGGAACGCAGAGTGGCCATACGGGTGGAGTGCAAAAGTCTGTCCTCCTCCGACATGGATTCAGGGGGGGATGCAGCGTATTCTTTGATAAGATCGCGCTGCATCCTAATGACATGTGCCAAGTAGTTGAGCGCCCTCACAGAGAAGGTCGCTGAACTATACATCTGCTTCCCCAAACGGTCCATCATCCGAGACTCCTTGCTCGGAGGGTGGACAGAGGGACTCTCCTGGGCAAGTTCCCTCTTGGTGGCAGCCGCCGACAACATGGCATCTACCGGGGGTCCTTTGCTCCAGTGGGCACGGTCAGAAGGGGGACTAAGGATTCTGTCGGGCCTCTTGGGGATTGGCTCCACGGTGTCCGGTTCCTTCCACGCCCTGATGGTAATAAGGTCCACCAGGGGGTCGGCAGGAGGGGACACCCAAGAGGTAGACGGGCCCACTTCGAATGCCTCCAAGAACACTGACTCGTCCGAGGACAACTTTGGGGCAGACCACCCACCTCTGATCCTTAACATTTCCATGATGTCTCCGAAGGAGACATCCTCAGGGGGTGACCTTGGGGAGCCTTCCCCTTCATCCAAGTCAGTGTCTTCAGTGAGAGACTCGGCGGAGTCTATGTGCCTCCTCTTACACTTATGCTTGCGAGGTGCTTCCTCGGGGGGACTGTCCGAGGAGCCCTCACCAGCAACGTCCAGATCCGTGGGAACTGCTTGGGGCACTGAAGCGGGCTGTCCCAGTGGTTGGGTGATAGAAGCCTGGCCCAGAGCAGATGGGGTATGGGATGGAGCCGTAGCAAGGGCCAGGGGGTCCGGATGCCCTCAACAGAGCCCTCTCCACTACATCAAAAGCCGAAGGGGAGCCAGCCTCGACCAAAGGATCTGAAAGTCGGCTCCCCCTCGGATCTGAAGAGTGGATCGGAGCCGGCGCCGAGCCCCTCGGATCCGAGGGACCAGTGCGCTCTGACACCGATGGCGCCGAAGGCACACTGAGTCCCTCGGATCCGAAGCTCAGAGCAAGGCTCCGAGAGGTCGGATCCGAGACACTCGAGGGCAGGGTCGGATCCGAAGTACCCAGTACTATCGGAGCTGACCCATCCCCGGCTCCGAGGCTGCCCGGCTCCAAATGCTCCAAACCCGGGTAGCGGGTCGGAGAAGGAGCAATGGGCCTGAAAAATGGGGTTGAGCTCCCCCCCAGAGGGGGGGGGGGAGGCAGGAGCACCCCCATCTGCATCTGGGCCTGCATGAATCTTCTCATCATCCGGTCCAGATCGGCGTCTGAAAGGCTATACGTTGACCTCGACGAGGCTACCGAGGTAGGCCTTGAGTGCCGCCTCAATAGCCTCAATGGAGGTCGGGTCTCCTCCTCCTCAGGCCCCGGTGAAAAGCACGGGACGAGCCGGGAGGGGAGAGCCAGCAGGGAGGAGAAGCAGCTGGCGGGGCCGAAACTGAGGTCTCGGCCCGCGGTGCTTCTCTCTCCGGTCCTTTTTTCTGGCCTCCCTCTCCTCCAACCCAGCAGCGGGAGGTTGAGTCCCAGGTGGAGGAGGGGGAGCAGGCAAGGAGGGGACTGCAGAGGCAGTAAGTGGAGGAGTCCGGGGGCAACAGTCCCGCCAGTACCAGCTTCGACCTCCGCTCCTTCAATGCCCTTGGGTTGAACCCTGCACAAATCGAACATCCAGAAGTGAGGTGTTCAACCCCAAGGCATCGAACGCACCGAGTGTGGCCATCAGCAGGGGAAAGCTTATGGCCACACTCGGAGCACTTCGAGAAAATTGCCTTTGGGGCTTCTGACATAACTAAAGACAATTTTTTTTTTTTTTTTTTTTTTTTTTTACACAAGAAAACTACAAGTGCTACACTAAACACGCACACAAAGCCCCAAAACAGACACTACTACGACCAGCGAGGGGAGGTAACAAGTAAGAAATTAGTTTAACCAAAAAAACTATCAAAAAAACTATCAAAAACTTAAGGAAACCTAACACAATCACACAAACTTTAACTTTAAAGTCAAATAAAACTGTTCTATTTTTAACAAATTTCACTTAGCTGAAGAGCTAAACTGGATCCAGCTGTCACCATGCGTGGCAAACTAGATCTGAGGTCATGTAGGGAGAGCAGGGCATTATGGGTGAGGGGAGGAGCTAGGAGCTCGGATCCATAGCTGGATAAACCATGCCGGTTCGGATCCGATATCGGATCCATACCCACAGGTTGCTAACAAATGAATCTCCTACTTCAGATCATTATTTTAACAATCACAAAACTGTCACTGACAAATTAGAATTGAACACTACAGCACTGATTTTGTTAACTAAGATGTCCCGACTGTTTGTTTATGACATTGCGTATTAGGCATGGGCTCCAACTTCCATAACAGAACTTTCTACTCAGGACAAATATTACACTTTGTTATACTTTTCTAAACCTGCCAACACTAGCTAATATTAAGCAGGAAGCAAATTGACAGATACATACTGAGGGATACTTGAGATTTCATTCTGATATGAAAGCATATTGGAAATTAAAGGCATCTAGTAACAGTTTTTCCTTCTCTGTAGTTCTCAGCCTTCATATTCCCCCATTTGATGCTGTCAAGCATCACCCAAATCATAATGCTTTTCTTTGCCCCAACAATGCCTGAAAGTTTTCAGAAGAAGAGACACTTTTTCACTTTCTTTAAGACATTTTTCACATGCTGCTTCTTTCTGTCCCTGACATACATAATCTTTACACTGTTGTTTCAAAAATATAGTCTTAATATAGTGGAAGGTGTAGTGGTTCAGCAGTAGAATTGTTGCTTCACAGCAAAAGGTTTTCCGGTTCAATTCTCAGCTGGGATGCCTTCTATGTGGAATTTACATATCCTCCCTGTGTTCGTGTGGGTTTTCTCTGGGTACTTTGGTTTCCTCCCATGTTACAAAGACATGTCTGGAGCATTTCTCCCCAGGCTTCTGCTGAAAATTGGCTTCATAACAAGTTGGACTTTCCTGGTAAACAAATATTAAATAAAAATAAATACATAATTTGCAATGAAAATGTGCCCATGTCTTGATGGAACAAAAATGCAGTCTAAATGCTGTAAATAATCAAAGTCAATACATTTGGGACAATGTATATTTTAACATTCCACCAGTCATTTATATACATTATCATATATCTTCTAAAATCCTGGAGCACTTTATTTCCATTGTCTGTTGTACTATGAAGTTTATTAAAAGTGGGGAGTGGAACAGTTTCCATTATTCATATTGAAGTATATACCTTTTCTGGATTGTAATAATTTTAAAATGTATGCTTTAAGCATAAAGAAAAGTAGACCTAACATAATTATTATAATGGCTATAAATATAAAAAAATTAAAATCCCTGACCCCATTCAGAGAAAAGGTCGGTTAACCATGCCCTTTGGGAGTTCTCATCTTCTTTGGTATGTGCACTCTTTGAGTTATTTCTAGGTGACTACAGATGACAGCAGTATTATCAGGAATAAATAGCAGCCATCTTTTTGAATGTGTGTGCACATGCCTACTGTAGACGTGAGGGTAAAAATCAACTGCCATGCGGTTCTGTAGCACCACACTGTGCATTGCAGTCTATTCTTGGGTTATCAAATCAATACACTTAAAAGTGGAGTTACTTAATATTTCCATGAGCTTAGATAATTTCCTAAGTTCCCAGATATACTTCACCATTTAATAAGCAGGTACAATGCCCCATCACCAAGATCCACATGAGCAAGGCCTTTAAAAGTAATTTGTTGTACAGTATTATGATATATACCAAGAAGGCATCTATTTGTTCCAGCTGGGTTAAGAAATTCTTTAGTGATTCTCTTATGATGTGCATTGCAAATCGTTCCTTCTGTTAAAGCAACTGCATGTCGGATAGCTGGAGTAACACAACTAATATAACAAGAAACAGACCAGACTGAAATTAACTATGGATACGCTTGATTTCTAGAAATATAGTGATATTCACACAATACTGCCATGCAGTGGCTTCCAGCCATTCATAAATGTTCCAAGTAAAATTGCAAGTACTAATTCCATAAAAAAGTTCCATTTTTACTACACAAATGCAATTATTGCTAGTTGAAGTGGCATTAAAGTAAAACGGTTTGGAACAAGTTTAGCCTTTTGATTTTTAGCAAGAAAAATAAGACAAAATGTAGTACGCAGCTCAAAATCAGTCAATGGTATGGAGATCAATGGCATACCCCCATCATCTGCAGCCTGAATACATGCAGAAACCCACCAATTGCTAACTTTAAGGTCTCTGCATAAGTATGCAAGGTGCTCTCGGTTCAATTATAACCAAATGCCTCTTTTTATTTTTAGCAAAGTGTGTATGCATGTTAAGGAAAGATCCGGTACTTACAGTTCACAGAGGTGAAAGAAAACGACGATGAAAAGCACAGTAATTGTAGCTATGATTGACGCACAGATAAAATGGGTTCCTATTACCAGATCAAAAGACTGTAATCGCGAATACGAAAAGAGCGACATATTGTGCATAAGACGCCAAACGTCCAAAATAGCAAAAACTGAAATGTCGAAGTGTAATGGTTGGCCCGTCTGCGGTATAGCTCCGTTAGGTAAGTGTGCGATAGATAGCACTTTAGGGTTAGGATGTGGGTTAAGGTAAGTGAATAGATAGGTAATGTATGTAAGATTTAGTGTAGTGTTAGACGTATGGATTTATTTAACTGTATGTATGTATATTATTTTTTTTTTTGGGTGTATGTCTCTAGGGGAAGTGTGCAGTAGTTACGGACCTTAGGGTTAGGGAGGGGTTAAGGATAGTGCATAGATAGTTGTGTATGTGGGGTTTAGTATAGTGTTGGAAGTAGGGTTTTATTAAATGTAATGTATGTGTATTATTTTTTTTTTGGGGTGTATGTCTGTAGGGGAAGTGTGCGGTAGTTACGGACCTTAGGGTTAGGGAGGGGTTAAGGATAGTGCATAGTTAGTTGTGTATGTGGGGTTAAGTGTAGGGTTATGAGTAGGGTTTTGGTGCTTTACTTTAGGTTAGAAGTAGGGTTTAGTTAATGTATGTATGTGGTTTATTTATTTTGTTTGGGAAGGTAGTATGTAGCGGGTGGTGGGGTTGGCTGACTATGACAGTTCATTATTTTATTTTTCACTGTTTAGTGCGTTCGGGATTTTCGCGGTTCACGTTATAGGTGTTGATGTTTAGCTATTCGTGTAAAGGGTTTTTCGATTTGGTAATATAGATCCGATAAAATAAACATGTTGATGTCAGAGAGGTTGTGAAGAAATTATAAACAAGGATGTTGGGTGGGCAAACATAATCAATCACCAAAAAAAAAGTTATTGACTAAGTTTCTTAGTTGCAGATGATTTTGAAAGACAATGTTGTCTGGGTAAGGCAATGTCCAAATCAGTGTACAAAAGGCAGGATGAATCAGAAATCTTGTAACTGGAAGCAAGAAAAAACTTTGTCAGACTAGAAGAATCATTACTGGAAGTTGAATCAGACCAAAATGAGCTAACAGTCACGGTGTTTAATTTCTTGGTCAGGCAAAAAAGGTAGCTTAAAGGAAGCTACTGATGCGAGCTGGATGGCAGATGTAAAATCTGGTTGGATGATAAACAGTTCACAAGAAGTTCTGGATTGGATGGCAAAATGTCATGGGCTGTCACTTACGGATGCAGCAATATCCTTGGTTTGTTGTCTGGTTCTCATGACAATAGGTTCTTTTCATTCACATGGTCTGATATCAGTGGTATTTCAGTTATACTCTTCACAAGAGAATGCCTTTTTGACATGCAATACATGGATCTAGGAGAGTCCCACACAACAGATGGCAGTAGCAGTTGTAAGCAAAAAAGTATGGACCTTTCCATCTGGGGCTAACTGAGTTTCTTTGAAAATGGATATTGAAATAAACAAAGTCCCTGGGAGGCAGGTCATGATGATCCTGTTCTGTATTTCATTGGGCTTTGTGCAGAATGACATTATGGTGTTTCTGCGAAGGAGAACAAAGGAATTTACACAAGGAAAGCAGGGCCTCATCAACACCTTTCAATTTTAAATTCTTTGGGGGAGGGTAGCAGGCACTGTCATGGGTCTGCCTATAAGGATTTCATAAGGGGACAATTTCTTAAGAGCACTAACTGCACTTCTTGCATTAAATATAACTAAAAGCAATGTTTCTTGCCCCTTAAGACAAGTTTTCTCATACACTTTAGTTAGCCTAAGCTTAATAGCCTGATTTGCTCTCTCTACTGACCTAGAAGCCTGTGGTCTATAGGGACAATGAAACTGTAATTTAGCATTTAAAGCTTTACAAAGCTGCTGTATTACTCAAGTTATAAAATGGGATCCTTTGGTCAGACTGGATAACACATGGAACCCAAAATATAGGAATTATTTCGGTAATCTGTTTCTTTACAGAAAAAAAGGCCCCCCAAGTCTTTTTTTAATGATTGAAAATGTGTTACAGGACAACATGGCTTGAAGATGAGCAGGTAGTGAGTCAGACTCTTGTTCTAAATAAATTACACAAGTATTTGCAAAATGTTGAACTGCTGAAAGAAGAGGGGTTCACCACTCAGTGGAAATTGGGTTTATTAATGTATTTTTACCCAAATGAAAAGAAAAGTGAAAGCTTTATCCAACTAATTTAGTAAATTTATTGGGGTTTATAAATGTTATGGGGCAGTGTGGAATGTGAGTTTGGGCAATTCTCTCTGCTGCTGTCTACATGAGTTAAAACCGAAATTAGCATCACCATTGGGCACGCTTTTCAGTCACAGCCTAAACACTGGCTTCATCTCAACAGAATGAAAAACCACTTCCATCACCCCTTTGCACAAAAGGGGTGCATCTATGGAACCCAAGAACTTTAGACCCATTAGCCTGACCAGGCTTACCTGCAAGGCTAGGGAACGAGTCATCATGGACCTTACTAACAAATAAATAGTACATCTCCAAACAATCAACTGCACCCAGTTTGGCTTTGTCAAGGGGAGATCATGCATGACAAACTTGGTGGACTTTGAGATAGTCGACAAAGCTCTAGATGAGGGTAAATCTGTGCATACGGCCTACCTAGACTTGGCCAAAGCCTTTGGCACAATTCCCCACTCAGGCATCATTGATAAACTCATACTGCTGGGTAACAGCCCATATACTGTCAGGCTGGTTGCAAACTGTCTCACTGATAGAACTCATACGTCAAAATAGGGGACTAAGCCTCCTCCAGCAGATCCATAACCAGTGATGTTCCAGAGGGATCGGTCCTGAGATCCCTACTGTTCAGAATCTACTTCTCTGTAGTGCAGGCTAAAACTAAAAAACTGTGGCTGATAAAGTTTGCAGATAACTGCAAACTGGGAGTGATCATCAAAACCCCTAGTGATGTCAGTATCCTGCAAGAAGGTCTTACACAGACTAATGACTGGTGCCAAAGTCATGGTCTTAAACTTATTTGCATTATCATCCCCTTCAGCAAGGGTGATGTTCTTGGTACCACATCAATAGCAATACCCTAAGCACACAGTCAGTGATAAGATATCTGGCTACACATGTCAATAGCAACCTTAACTTCAGTCACCATGTTTCCACAGTGGTAAGAAAGGCATTTTATATTTCTCATCTCATAAGTAAGGGCATTGCCTCCAGAAAAAAGAAGTTATAATCTCCATGTGCTCTTCCCTCATCAGGCCAATAATAGAGTACAATGCTCACTTTGGTATGTCCCTTTCCAAACACCTGCAACAGCTGGAGAGACAAGGAGTGCTCTTCCCTCATCAGGCCAATAATAGAGTACAATGCTCACTTTGGTATGTCCCCTTCCAAACACCTGCAACAGCTGGAGAGACAAAAGAATTCTTGCAAAGAAAATTCAGGATCTTCAAGATCTGTCTTATGTGGACAGACTGATATCATTGTCATTTTGCTCTATGTCATACCTGCTGCTCAGACGTCACTCATGCCTTGCATATAAAACAATCTGTGACCCAGCTTTAATGGAAATGCTGCACATTTACAAGTCAAATGACACATGGCTCACTCACTCAAAGGACCTTAACATGTTATGCGATATCAACAGAACTTGCCGGAGAGACAGATTTGTCTCACAGAGGTTGCCCCACCTTTGGAACAAGCTTCCTGTTAATGTTAAACAAAGACCCTTGTTGGCCTTATTTCAGCATTATTTGGATGATTGGAATGGTAACCAGAAATTCACCCCAGGGTTTACCTGTGTTACTCTTGAACACGGTCAATAGGTACTGATTTTAGTGTCTGCATGAACCAGACACCCTTGGAAACATGGGCTGAGCTTGGCTACACTTGCAAGGGCGCTGGGGCTATTAGTCTTGTAACCTTCTGTGATCCTATGATTATACATGGTGACCAGACCTGGGGTGAATTTCCAGTTTCCAATCCATCGGTCAAGGTTATGCTTAAATAGGATTAGTGATAGACTGTGGTTCACATGGATGGGGAGCCTGTTCCAATGCATGGGATCCTCTGAGACACATACCTGTCTAGCCAATTTGTCTTATTTATACTCTAAGCGAAATTTAAATCCCTGGATCTTATACTTCTACTAGGAAAACTCAGTATATATACTCACAGAGTGAGAGTTGCTGGAGCCATGTCAGACTCGAAACTGGTCACAAGTGGTGTCCCACAGGGTTCTGTCCTGGAACCACTCTTGTTCGGTATATACTTTTCCGAGGTACAGGCAAACGTGGGAGGACTATGGCTCACCAAGTTCACAGATGACTGCAAACTGGGCACCATAATCAACTCTCCAGCTGACACAAACATCCTTCAAAAAGGTCTCACAGAGACAGATAACTGGTGCCAGTGCCATGGTTTAAAGCTAAATGCCAAAAAATGTATAGTCATACCCTTTGGCAAAAACAATGTGCCCACAAATTACCACATAGACGGAAACCCATTAAGTACAGAAAAAGTTATTAGGGACCTGGGGACCCAAGTTGATAGCAATCTCTCCTTTGAAAACCACATTGCCAAAGTGGTTAGAAAGACCTTCTACATAGCCCACCTCATCACGAAGGGTTTCACATCTAGATCAAGAGAGGTAATCATGCCCCTTTATTCATCCCTCATCAGGCCCATCATAGAATACAATGCCCCTTTTGGGATGTACCTTACCCGACAACTGCAGCAATTAGAAAGACCACAAAAGTATCTTACCAAGAGGATCAAGGGTCTCAAACAGATGCCATATGCTGCTCAGTTAAAAAAACTCCAGCTCTACTCAGTTGCATACCGCCTACTTTGAGGCGATCTATGCCTGACATACAAAGCTATGTCAAATCCAGAATTAATGGACATACTCCACCTCAGTAAATCTAAATCCCTTAGAGCCACACGCTCGAGGGACTTGAACCTCAGCACAGAAATAAATAGAACTTGCTGGAGGGACAGGTTCATAACCCAGAGGCTCCCTTCGCTCTGGAATAGAATTCCAGTTCATGTGAGGCAGAGCACCTCACTGAATCTCTTCAAGAAGAATCTCGATAGGTGGATGGGGGATCGTAGGTTTGTTCCATGGATTACTCCCATGTCACTATTAGACAGAGGCACAGTAAACTAAACCTTACAAAGGGCACAGTATACTCAAATCAAGGGGTGGTGTAAGCCATACAGAATCGGGCTAGGCTTATAATTGCCTCAGGGCAGATAGCCTAGTATGAACCTATGAACCTATGAACCTATAAAACCTAAATGCAGAGTAACACTGTAAGAAGGCACAACATCCAAACACATAAATCCAAGTATAAAACTCCGTTATTGTTCAACGGTAAGTGCTTTCATGGTTGAACAAAACCGATTCATCAGACAAGGAATGATAAAACTAAACACCTTATATACATACACAATGAAATCAATTAAAATTCCCTCCAAAACTCTTAAAGGGACATGAACAAAAATCAGCCCTTGCCTAGCTTCTTCATTTTCAATACGGACTTGTCAGATACAGATTCATTCAAGCCATATAGTTTATGTGCTGCAAGTCTAAAAATCCACTGTAGTTCAATAACTTCAGTATTAGACAAAATGGGGCCTAATCTATTAAATTTATGCATGGCATGAAGGACTTGAAAAAGAAACCTATGGTCAGATCCATATTCTAATGTGTGTTTGGGCAATGCACTATAAGTAAAAAATTTCCTAGTGCAATAGTCATGGTCTCTTATTCTTATTCTCAAAGACCAATTAGTTGTCCCCACATAAAAATGGAAACATGTAATACAATGAGCCACATAAATTAAATCAGTAGTGTCACAATCTGCCCAACATTACAGTTCCCATAATTTCCCAGTGACTGGATGTTTAAAAAGCCTAGATTCATCAATAAACTCACAAAAATTACAGGAACCACACTTCTTTATTACTGTAGCCACTAAAGGTGCTTTGTAAAACTTAGGATAGCACAAAAGTTGCTTGGGGGGGTGGGGTGCATAGCCCCCCACATATTTTAAATGTTTTGAACTATATACATGCATATTTGCAATTGCAATATATTACTCTTTTCCAAACATGATATATACTTAAAATATGTGGGGGGCTACACCCCCACACCCTCCTACTATATATACTAACTCCAGAGTCACACTATAGTGGGGACAAGGCCATATACAACTTTCGGTGAAATGTGTTTCAGTGAATTGAGTTTTCGGTGAATTGTGCTTTCAGTGATTTGTGTTCGGTCATTTGAGTTTCGGTTAAATGTGCTTTTGGTGAAATGTCCTAGATCTATATATATATATATATATATATATGTATATATATATATATATATATATATATATATATATATATATATATATATATATATATATATATATATACATATATATATATATATATAGAATAAGTAGGATGACTGGATTCTGGGCAGGGCTAAATTTATTTTCTGGCTGTGATTGTGGAGAAAGACCTGTAGAAAACTCTACTTGTTCAAGCTTATTTTTGGTCATCTTGGAATCACAAAAAAAAAAAAAAAGGGCAGTTCAAAATGAATGTGGTATGATCAAAATGTAAGGAATCTAATGGTACTAGACAGATCAGAAAGATAGGAGAACTAGCACTCAGACACCTGACAAGGGATGATGATAGAAAAAGCTCTATGATGATCCCTCTCTGAGGCAATGATCAAGGAGCTTCAATCCTCACAACGGACACCTGTGGGGAATGTTTACTTTCAGAAAAATAAATACACACAATATTTCCAGATGCAGCTCTCTGCACCAAGTACAATTTCTGTTAAGAGCACACAGAGAATGTAGTCAGCTTTAGATCTACATTTATTTATATTTGTCTCCCTCCAGGGGCCCAATAAGGCTCCCTACTAGCACAGCTACAGGGTTAAGTCCTCAGCTGGGTGTCCAAGCTAAGTCCTCCAGTACCCTCTCTGTGAAACCAGTGCTCCATGTCCCTGCTCCAAGTAGCTGACATAGACACACACACACACACACACACACACACACACACACACACACACACACACACACACACACACACACACACACACACACACACACACACACACACACACACACTGTGAGATTTGATTTTTTATACAAATACACCTGAGAAAGGCTGGCACAGACTTACCTGCAGTGCTTTCCTTCACCCCAGAGTATAAGGTAGTTATCACTGCCACCAGCCACTCCACAATCAATTATACTGTGTAATATTAATAATAATACAAATAGCAGTAGTTGACTAAGACAGCTAGGCCTTCAGACGTGGCCCACACAGTGTCACCAATATATATAAATATTGTCAAATGTTAAATACTTTTTCAAAAGGACCAGCCACAATAAAGTTTTTAAATACATTTAATAATAAATAATAAAAGAACATGAAAATACTGAATATATTTTTACCGTAAACCACAGAGTTACAATCACAGGAAATATTGAAAATAACATTGAGGGACAGACTTGGACAAATAAAGAAAAACAATATCTAAATTAAGCTTCACCATATTTTTCTGACTGAATCTAGGAGAATTAATATTCCCTACTTACTTAATAGAGAAAGGCAGATGAAGTGGTGAATGGTCCTTGTTGTCAGGCCTAAGACTGAATGCTCAATAGTGAAACATTTCTCTTTGTTATATCTAAAATTTCCAAGATGGCTGGCAGAACTCCTTTTACTCCAGTGTCCTTTGCTAAAATATATAGAAACAGTGTCTCATTTATATTCCTTCTCAGTCCAGCAGGACCTAATTTTGTTCATTTTTAACACTAGCAACTTTACAAACACATTTTGAATTTCAAATGCCATGCAATTATCATACATTTGTAACATAAGCATCTACACAAATCAGTCTGATATTCAAATGCCATACAGTTCTAATACATTTGTAATGCAAGTATCTTGTATAAATCAGTTTGATATTCAAAGGACATATCATTCTTTATAGAAATCCAGCTGGCTATGCTGGTACTAGCCTATATCACCACAGGCTCCATTGCTAGTCAAGGCTGGGAAAAATGAAAATAAATGAATACCCAATCCTTGTTAGCCATTCAGTGTCAGTAGGTATGCATGGACATCCTGCAAGTGTATGCAAATTTGCTCACAGTGTTTTGTTTTGCACTGCATGGTCGCATGCCTACAGAAGGAAGATGACGATTTTGGCAGAGAGTCAGCTATGGCCCAAGGAGCAGGGAGCTGGTACCAGTGAGTAGAGAAGAGGGTATTCCAGAGGAGGCAAGATTATATTCTCTTTCCAACAGCTCACTCTCACGTTAACTGGAGAGTTTGGCATGACAAGCTGACTAGCTACCTAGGTCCTTCCATTGCACATGAACTAATATTAACCTTTTAATATAGTTTCCTAATCAAATCAAGACCAGTGAGGAGGCAAGGCAAGAGGAGGATGTATACAAATTTGAAATTTGCTATGTGAAGGAAGGAAATTGCCTAGATGTTCTTAATCAAAGACGTATTGGCAGGTAAGATGGCAGGGCAATTTGATACCCTGCTATTTTATAGTTATAAAGTCTTGTCTTTATGACTAGTGTCTAAGAGAAGGCAGGAAGAATTTAGACTAATTCACCACTTGTCATTCTGAGGAGATCGCTCAGTCAACAACAGCATAATCAAAGATGAGGCTAGACTACAATAGGTCTTCAAGGATGATGTGTTAACCATCATCAGTCAGTTTACTGAACTTTACCTATCAAATTTAGATACATAGGCAGATTTTAGGCTGCTCTCCATATGTGAGTAAGTCTTGGTCCTTTTGGGGATGCAGCAATGAGGTAAGATTTATTTTGATATAACTATTTTGATGTATATTAAGCGGCCTAGTGTCTAGTTGAACTACCATAGTAAACAAAAGCTAATAAATAAATAACTGCACAGTAGCTGCTCTTCATTGGATATGGTGGAATAAGACAGCAAGGGAGACAGCATTAGCATAATGGTTAATGTCTTATTTTCTCAGATACAAGGTGCAGGATTTGATTCTAACCTCTGGTTATTGGTTAGACTTAGCTCATAGGTATCAGTATGCAAAGATTTATAAGCCAGAACAGAAGACAATGCGATTCTTGGATGACTTGATTATATTAACTTGCCAGAAGTTAGATATCTATAATTGTGACATATTGTGCAGATTTGATTCTTTTGTTATGTACATTATTTCTTTTGCAGAAGTATTTGCAAAGGATCTTCCTAAGTTAACTGTAGTTGATTCAGTTGTATTATATCTTTGAATTTATCTGTGTGCTATATTTGTAAATGATTAACTATGTAGTGATACTTTTTATTGTCTGTTATTGCTGTCACTATTTTGCTTACACTATATAATGCCTTAGCTAAGCAAGAAGGCTAGCTGTAGTCTACTTTACTACTATAAATGAATGAAGAGATGAATAAATGAAAGAATAAATTAAGTCTCAACACAACATTCTAATGTACAGAAGGCACCTGAAGAGTAAATTTATGTGAAAACTATGGGTCTGTATTACCAAAGCGAAAAACCCTATGCCCGAATACCTAAACGTTGACACCTATACCTCAAACCGTGAAAATCCCAAATGCACTAAACTGCGAAAAAAAATATCGAACTGTCATAGTCGGCCAACCCCACCACCTGCTACATGCTACCTACCCAAAGAAAATAAATAAACCTCACACATACACTAACCAAAACCTATTTCTAAGCTAAGGTAAAGCACCAAAACCCTACCTCTAACCCTACACTAAACCCCACATACACAACTAACTATGCACTATCCTTAACCCCTTCCTAACCCTAAGGTCCGTAAATACTGCACACGTCCCCTACACGCATACACCCAATCAAAATAAATAATCCACATACATACATTTAACAAAACCCTACGTCTAACACCACACTAAACCCCACATACACAAGTATCTATGCACTATCCTTAACCCCTCCCTAACCCTAAGGTCCGTAACTACCGCACACTTCCCCTACAGACATACACCCAAACAAAATAAACAATACACATACATACACTTAAAATAACCCTATTTCTAACACTACACTAAACCTTACATACATTACCTATCTATACACTAACCTTAACCCAAATCCTAACACAAATGTCCTATCTATTGCACACTTAACTGACGAAGCTATACCACAGACGGGCCAACCAAAACAATTCGACATTTTGGAATTTGCGGTTTTGTACGTTCAGGATTTCCATACTTCACGCTATAGGTTCATAGGTTAGCTGCCCTCGCGAGCCATTTTAAGTATAGCCAATTATCCCTTGTGAGACTCAACCCTGTACCTTGTGTTTGTAAGGCAAACACCTTAACCATTAGGTCACCCTTCCAACCCTCTTTATTCACTCATACAGTTTTTTGTGTCCGTAATATAGACCTGAAAACTACACAGAGTTGTTTCAGCAGAAACTTAGAGGAGTTAATGAAGGTGAATTTGGACTACAAGCCATATGCTCTGATTTGGAGTTTTATTTAATCATTCATTCTTTCATTCATTCATTCATTCATTTCAATTTGTTAGACATATAAGAGCACTTACCACAACAGACCAGTTTCAATCTCAGCCCTGGAAAAATTGTAAAAATACAGATACTGTGTGACAAGAGAGATATAAATGAAGTCCAAAGTTACACAATTAACAATAGAAAGAGGATTACAGTATAACACTAGGGGGAGCATTATAGTACACAGTAAGATGGACTTGCTAGATGGATGTGTAGTTGGGTGAAATAATAGGAGCTACAAGTATAAGTACCGGAGACTGGAGAACAAGTAGGGACCACATGGAGACTGAGGATGGATTCTGTAATATTGCCAGAGACAGACATGGCATTGTCATTCTGTTGATTTATTTAGCTGATCCTTTGATTGTGGACAGAAATGTGAATAGTGGGGTGCTTCACTATGGTGGGGGGGGCAGAAGTTGCTAAAGTTTAGGACCACTACCATCCACAACCCCTTTTTCCAATTTTTGCACATGGGGCTGGGGTGTTTCCTCAACAGGGACACTCATCTAGAGCCACGGTTTACACTGGTGGGTGGCTAACCTGCTGCTGTAGTTTTTCAGCTCAACATACTTTCACACACACTCACACCTATGGCCAGTTTAGAATGCCCAATCCATCTACTTCACATCTTTGGAATGTGGCAGAAAAACAGAGAACACAGAGGAAACCTACACAAACAAAGGGAGGACATGCAAACTCCAAACAGAAGACCCCATCCAAGAATCAAACCTGGGAACCTTTTGCCATGTGGCAGCAACTTTATCTGCTGTGCCACTGTGCCATCCCCTTTTCAAAGTTTGGGACCAATAATTGGGAAACAATGGTATATGCAGTGAAGCTTGGTGTTGTGCACTTGTAAAGTGGGATTAAACTATCATGATTCCTGAAGATGTACAGTAAGGAAGATGTATTACATTAGGTGTCAGCATTTTGTTATGTAGAAACTTGAACAGTTAAGAGTCTCTGCTTGTTTGGGGACCATTTTGCTTTTTCATATATATTGCAGAGATATTCTTATTTAAAGAAGAGTGTGATGAACCTACAGATACTAGCTGTGACTGTTTGCATGTTTTTAGAGTATTGTTTTGATGATTAAGCAATTAAAGAAAGGCTGTATCTAGTTAGGAAAGATAAATGCCTTTAGCTATGGGCTGTTCTGCTTGTTTTGGAGATAAAGAAGTGGAGATTTTTTTGGGCACAGGGTAAAAGTGCAGTAGTCTTTTTCCTGTGTTATCTACATGGACAGTAAAGTTCAGTGATGGGTCTAACCAGACACCTGCTTATAAACATGCATTGATATATTCTGAATTTTGGGATTTATTTTTTCTTTGCTGCAAAGATCATTTTTTTCCCTTGCGTTGGAGAAGATGAATAAGAGAATTTTGTTAATTATCCATTTTGATAAGGGAAAGAACGTCTAATTAAAAGTTATTTTTCTAGTAGTGAGGGTAATTGATTCGGGCAGTAAATGACCATGTTGTCAGAATAAAGAAGAGTAAATGAAGGCGTGTTTTATCATATCCTAATCTTGATGTAGATGGAAAATGGAAGGGGTCAAAATGAACCTCAAAGAACTATTTTCTCGAGAATGGATGTAAAATAAGGAGTGGACTTTTACAGTAAAAATGTTGGCCCAAAAGAAGCTTGTCAACCTAATGAATTCTATCTTGAGTGATACCTATGATGTAACATGAGTAAGTATAGCTCATGAGGTCAAACATTTTGGTAACATCTATAAAATGATACTGTTAACATTTGTTCATTCCTAGTAGGATTTCATATTTTAGAGACCATAGTGCTACAGTCTTGGCAAAATGTTATGCTGTTCAAGTGCAAGACTGTTGTGATTGAAGAAGACTTTTAACAGTTGTCATTTTTTTGTTTCTTGTTTTATGATTAGGAGGATGGATATTGGGCAGTTGTCTCAAACTTTAAAGGGATTGGATTATTTTGGGAGTTTGGGAGTGGGTTTATTATTTCAGCTTTCCATATGCTTGTAATTGTGTTTTGAGTTAAGCATAGGTTGTATATATCATTAAGACGTCCTCTGATGAATTCCGTGCACTGGAAGATGAGCCAAATTGTAGGTAAGAAGCACCAGAAGGACTGGACAGCTTGAATTTGTTTGAAAATTGACTCAATGTCTTTGCTTCTTTTTTTCATGAGCTAAAGTGTGGAACATTACGAGGGGCTTGTGGTAAGTACAAGCATAGGTACAGATAATGGAATTTGTAAGAAGGTTACAAAATTCTATTAGAATGTCAGAGGCTGAGAATTTTGGAATGGAGTTTTAGTTGACTGACATTAAGGTGGTGGGGCTCCCAGTTAGTTGGTTTACCCCTTTACAGAATTGTTTAGCTGCTTTGATAAGTGACTCCTATTTGCATTTCATGATGCAATTAAGGAGTTGTGCTTTGATTTCATGAATACCCCTTTGTGATGTCTTATTTATTTCATTTTATTTATTTTATTTTACATTTGTTAACCGGGGGTGTCTGAGTGAGCCGAAAAGGCCCTTTTTCAGCAGAGGCCCGGGGAGAAAAGCTCCGCAAAGAAAGATTACAGACACCTTTAGTTATTTAGACATGATCAGTATACACACAAATTATAGGAGACGGGTTTTTACAGTGGTATGCGGCACATAAACAGTTACAGTGGAGAGAGCAAACAAAAAAATATTAATTTTAAACATAAAGGTAATTAATAGATTTGTGGTGTACAGCTGAAATTTGGAAATAGGTAGAATACATACATAGTACACAGGTAGAGTACATACATTGTAGATTAGCCAGTGTTTGTGAGTAAGATTGAAAACTATTATCAAGTGCTCTAGATTCTATATGTATGTGTTTCACTAGCCTGGGGAGCAATCATGGCACTGCCAACTTTCCTTGAGATGTTGCCTGATGAGGTCTTTAAAGGAGGCTTTAGATAATGTGTTTTGAATGCTTGTAGGGACAGAGTTCCATTTTTAGCCACTGAGCTACTATATAGTGCATCTCCAAAGCTATTGTAGCTGTTGGTGACTTCTAGTAGTAGTTTGCTTGATGATCTAAGAGGCCTTTTGGCTGAGTGATGTTGTACTAGGTTTTTGAGGACAGGATACATTGGGGAGGTAATAAATAGAATGACAGAGGCAGAGCTGATTGCAGGTTAGGAGGTTGGGCAGTTCAAGCTAGTGGAGCTGTCTCAAAGCAGTGCAGTGATGAGTTCTATATGAGCAATTTGCAGCAAAGCGGGCAATTCTGTTATAGCAGGCTTCCATTTTGCTTAGATCAGTTTTGTTGAGATTTATCAGAATGGGAGATGCATATAGTAGGGTGGATAGAAGGTGGGAGCGAGCAATGGCTGATCTTGTGTTGTTGGTAAGAAATGGTTTGATACGGTAGAGCAACCCCAGTTTGGCATGTACTTTTTTAATAGTTAAGTTGAGATGACTACCAAATTTTAGGTGGGAGACTATGGTTATTCCCAATAGCCTAGCCTGTGCCACTGGAGCAATTGGAGTAGCATTAGTGGAGTAGATAGTGAATTGAATGTTAGTATTTTGTTAGAACTGGCTATAATCATAAACTGAATTTTATTTGGATTGACGATAAGCTGGGCTTTGGTAAGGTAGTTTTCAATGTCAGAGAATGCTAGTTGAGTTGTTTGCAGGAGGGTGGGAATGTTTTGTGCAGCATAGATTAAGGTAGTGTCATCTGCATATTGAATTATAGATGCATGCTGTGTGGAGGTATGGAGGTCATTTGTGAAGACTGTGAATAGTAGTGGTCCTAAGATAGAACCCTGTGGGACTCCTATAGTTATGGGCAGCTGAGGAGAGAGAGGATTTTCCCATTTCATAGCTTGGTACCTGTCAGTTAAGTAGCTTTGGAACCAGGTAAGAGTGGAATTTGATAGATGATATTGGTTTAGTTTGTTTAGCAGGATTTGGTGTGAGACTGTGTCAAATGCTTTGGACATATCCAAAAAAAGAGTTGACAATTATAGGCCTTCATTTTTGAGACTCTAAATGGTTGCTGAGTTGGGAGAATTTTTTCCATGTTTTAGAGAATAATATTATCTTTCCAGGTATGCCAGGCTTTAGCTCACAATTTGTATAATGCTTTAACTTCACTATTAATTTTGTCTTTTTTTTAAGTATGCACTGTGTTGTAATTAATGAGCAGCATTTTTAAGTGTAGCAATGAATGAGTCAGCTGCAGAATTTGCCTCAGTGCAGTTAAGAATGAATGACCAGTTGAAAGAGAAGAGGATTGCTTTCAGTTTTAAGATATTGGTATCTAACTTGACTCTTCAGGAGCATCTGTTTGGAGGTCTTTTTGGTAAGACAGGTTTAGGAGAAAGTTGATTGAGCAGTGATTTAGTGATAGTGATGCCCATGACTAGAGAGAGATTTGTCATTATAATTAATTATTTACATTTTCATCAAGGTCCTTTACTTTTTCTGGTGGTGTTAAATCAATTAAACATAACACTCTACTTTAATCACTGGACTGTGATTAAACCACACCAACAGTGGGTAAGTCTTCAATATATCACACCCATGTCATCGGTTATTGCTTCCTCCATGTAATCTACCTCACAGTGTATTACTTATTTCACCATAGTTTCTACTGTAGGCTACCTGCTGGGGACATTATTAGATACTAGATGTTAGATATCACAAACTAGGCAAAAGCTACTATATAGTGACTACATCTCCTGAGCACAGCATCATGCTCGTATAATCTGAGTAGTTAAGAACTGACTGTAAAACCAACACAAACAAACCACTCAGATGATGACTAGCAAAAATGAACAATGAAGACATCTGTGTATAGGCACCACAGGAAAATGGAATCTTCTTAAAGGGAGTTTAATATTTGAGCGCTTTCATCCACAATGGACTTCATCAGAAAACTAAACAACTGACTAGAAGACAGCTTTATAATACAAACTGATGAATCAGAAATGTCAAACAATAATTAAATTAATTAACGCAAATAGTAGACATAAAAGGTAAAAAAGCACTGAATTCACAGCAAATAACTGTAACTCAATATAAAATAACATGATATTAAAAAACTATTATAAACACATTTTATACAAATGGTATATTGCAGGCCAGGAAACATATTGGCCTGCATCTTAAGCTGCCACAATGTTTCTTTTTTTAAGTAGCTGCTTCTTAAGCCAACCCTCCCTAAAATCCACAAGTAAATGCTCAAGACAGCAAAATAGAACTTCTTAAAGGAACCACATAAGGTGTACCTGTATAAGGCACTGCTGGCATCTTTGCTTTTAATAGCATACAAGTGTTCTTTAACCCTTTGCGATAACCTTCTAGTAGTCATGCCAATGTAAAATGCATTACAGTGTGAACAGACAGCAATGTAAATCAAATCAGTTGTGTTACAATCATAATGTGCTTTAATTTTAATGCTGCTGTCCATACGAGACAAAACAATGACAGAGCCTCCAAGTTTAAAATTACATGCCTTGCAAAAAACATACATAAACATACACGCTTTTTATGTGTAAGTGGTGAAAGCATCTTAGTGTTTGCATTCTCCAACCAGGGCTTTATGCACTTAAGATTTTTTGCAGACAAATCTGTGGGGGGAGGACTCATCGCTGTTTGTACATCAGGGTTCCCTTGGAAACTTTTCCAATTGTGTGCAATATTTTCTAATGCAACTGTCATCGACAGTTATCTGTAAAAATTGTTGTATTTAACATCAGTACTGTTCATTTGAGATATAGCCCCTACCAAAACGGAAGGAAACTGTCTCTGTTCTGCAAAATCTCCTCAGCAGTCTTAACCATCAGGCCTAAATCATAGCCCCTACTGCTAAATAATGTAATACTATCATTGATCCCTTTGGAAAAGTTACCAAAGTCAGTGGTCAATCTAGACAGTCCAATCATCTGACATCTGGGAATATTTCTTTTCATATAAGTGGGATGATCACTAAGGTAATTTAAATAATTGTTTGAGAAACAAAGGTTTTCTGTAAATCCCACTAGAAAAACTGTGATTGGCAGCATTCCAACTATCACATCTAAATATGGAACACGTTCTCCTTCTTGGTCCTGGACAAAGCCTAAAGAGTTAGTACTATTATTAATGTCTGTAACAAATGCATCTATCTGATGTAAAGATGCATCAGTAATAAAAACAGGTTATGCACAAACCTATTATATATATATTAACACGTCTATCAAAAAATGGAATCTTTTTAGAAGCTGGGTTTCCCACTACCCCATGACAAGGTTAGCAAAAGAGGGTATAACGGTGGCAGCCACAGTACCACCCTTGAGCTGCTGGTAATATTTACCATTAAACAGAAAACAGTTGTTTTCTAACATCACCTGCATCAGTTCACAACAAATGCTAACCATATCACTAGAAAAACTGGTATATTTAACAAAAAATAATCTCTGGTATTTAACACCTTCAGCAATGGGTGTACTGGTGTAACAAAATGTAATATCCAAAGTAAATAACCTAAGTGCTAATGTGTCTGACTGTAAAATACTGCACTGACCAATGGCAAAATGTCAGGTACTAAATCTATGCAAGATTATGTTACTGGTAGCTCAATCATCAAATTAAACTCCTTCAAATTATTGCATTTAAGTGCTGTTGATAAGTAGCTAAGTTAATGGTGCAAGACTTGCAATGTGTCATGGATGTGGAGGTGACCATTGTGGTTAAATGAGGTGCAAGCCCTGTACTTTGACAATGGCATTTAGAATCAAATAGACACATGGTTCTTTTGTTTTCCAGATTGTTTTTTTTTTTTTTTTTTAATTATTCAGGGGTAAGTAAAAGACATGTGAACTCTTACATGATGGCATAATTTAAAATTATAATACAAAGAGTAACCTGACAATACCTTCAAATCCTTAATATGTGCATTTCCTTGTTCCTGCAAAACAGTAATATACCATAGAAGACAGCATGTAAAATTCAAGCTGTGACAGAATGTCCAGTG
This sequence comes from Protopterus annectens, assembly GCF_019279795.1. Classification (NCBI taxonomy): domain Eukaryota; kingdom Metazoa; phylum Chordata; order Ceratodontiformes; family Protopteridae; genus Protopterus; species Protopterus annectens. Next base: position 543,411,803 of record NC_056743.1, on the reverse strand, counting down.
AAATCTTTTTTTTTGTTTAATGCTGGTTGCAAATTCTGGCTGCATGGTACTGAACATTTCATTATTTGAGTGATTAAAAAAAGCTTCACTGTAAAAACTGCTGACTCTCTGAGGCCAAGAAATATGCTAGAAAAACTTTATCTGTTACATTTATACCCACTTCCCATGTGTCCTAGCAAGTAGGTTTTACCACTTCACTCAAATGTAGTCTATTATATTAATATGTCAATCTGTTCTGGCAGGAAGCAAAAACATGCCTCCCAGCCGGTCACACCATTATTCTTGGTAGTATCTATTAAAAGATGAACCTAAATTTCTTTTTCATATAACATGGCTAGAATGAACAGTCTATGCTTTCATCTTATGTCTTAAATGTATAAGTTGATTTTGTATATATAGTAATAAATGTGTTTCACATATGGTATCTCACAGGGCATGTAGATCATTTTTGTTGAGCAAGACTGTACATTTTATTTGTACTTTGTTCACTGGCATGCTGTAAGCTCTGTGTGTACAAATTTGGAAGTCTGAATTACATTCTAAGCTGCTTTCCACTAGAAGGACAAAAATACAGCATAGATCAGAATAGTCTCCCTATGTGGGGCAAAAGCAATCTAAAATGCTCAGTTTTATTTCATGCAGTTGCTTGGGCATCATTAGCCTTCTTACAATTTTTTTTTTGGTATGGGGAGAATCGTCAAAAGCAGAAAGGACATTATGGCCCAGACAAAATCTGATCTTAAGCTCCTGCTCGCTCATTGTTGATGTCTGTATAAGCAATTCATCAGGAAAAAGAAAGTGCTGCAGTGGATTTTTGAATCCTAGTAGCAAACATCATTGTCACAGCTGCAGAATTACCTGCAAAACATTACCATGTTTGTTATTTATCGCATATTTTCAAATGGTACATAATGACCCAAGAAAAAATGTCAAAAGGCAAGTTGACTGGAACCTTCTTTATAAAATCAATGCTTTTTAAGCCACCAAAACACATGCCCACAACCACCTTCATTTACAAAAAAACTGAAAACACAGAACAAGCATTTTTTTCACAGTAGGTACAGCCTTCTGCACGTACTCTCTCCCTCCAGTTGTACAGAAAAGGTAAACATCAGGATAAAGATCTTTCTCTTTCTGCAGTATTCAGCTACAAAAACAATAGAGTTGAAATACTCACATATTTCAAACACCACCACAACAATGAAACTGTGCATCTCTTCACCATCACTCCATCAAGCTGCAAGAACAGTGAGAGTGACCTCATACATTAAGAGGTATCAGACATCAAAGTGGTAAAAATGATACAAAGTGATACTGACTTTTACTGCAATTGAATGTGGGAAGGGTAATGATAGCAGACTCAATGAAACTGCCTATGAAGAAATGAATAATGTCTCAAACAAAACAACAGCCTTTGCCAAATGAAATACACAACGGTTGTGTTGTATGCATTTCTTTGGGGAGATGGGTAACTGGTCATCTTGTAGGTAGTCACAAGTAGATTGTTTCAAAGTTATTCTTGCATATTAGACAATTTTCTATCCTTCATTTCTTGTATGAATGATGTATTATTTGAAAACAGAGGCAATCCAGAAGGTTCGTGTCATGTCTAGCATCGCACCTTTTACACAGATGGTCACTAGCTAGAGTGATTTTAAGTGATTAAAGTGCTAGCTAAAGTGATCTTATCTGGATGAAATCCTTTTTATTCCATTTCTTTTTAGTCCTGTCATACTCTGGGTCATGCGGTAGCAAATGTGATTTCATTTGGACTAATCTTTTGTATTCTGATGTATTAGTGATTGAATCAATTTTAAATTTCAGAATAATGAGACCAAAAGACTGTAAGTCTATAATGTTGGGGACCAAAGGAGTGAACAATGTCAAATATTTATACCACAAAAAGGCACCCCCACAGAGTAAATGTTCCTGTGGTGTAAAAAATGGAAATTAAATAAGAAATGTAACACATCCACTGGAACAAACACAGCTGGTAAACAATTTCTTCGAAGTCCTCTAAATGAACACAATGCTGCCAGATACACCCTGGTGTTATTCAAACACTTTTATTGACAAAAGTAGGTAAGAGCTTTCACCATTAAGGCTTCATTAGACCAAACAATTACAAATGAGTATAGGGACTCAATCTCTCTTAAATAGGTCTCCTCATGAATAATTCATCACTTCAATAAAATCATTGTGTTGACATAATTTCCTTAGCACTGTGCAAATATAAAACCATATTACTGAGTAGTGGTGCTGCAGTAGCATTGTCGCCTCATAGCAAGACGTTGTCCCGTTCAATTCTCAGCTAGAGCATCTTCTGTGTGGAGGCATACGTGAATTGGGTGTGCCTTCATTGAAGGTTGTGCATCAGGGCTGGTAACCCGGTATGTAAAAATCCACTACCAATCATTAGTGGACCGGAGTTCCGCTGTGGCGACCCCTAACTGAGAAAAGCCAAAAGACACAAACATCTCATACAAATTTAAAAAAAAAAATTCTTTCTTTCGTTGACCAGCATAGTTGAGGCTGTATATATAACCAATATATATGTATTCTATGTCATTCAAAGAATATAAGAAAATAAACTAATGGCAATACAGTACACGGAATGAAACCTTGTAACAGATGTAACTATTGTAACTACATAGATACTAGGACTTCATTTATACATCCAGTTACACACCATGAATACACTTTACACATGAATGCAGATTGTCAAACAGAACATGTAGTCTATCTTGCTAGGTGTATGTCCTGCAGTGCATTTTATAGGTAAAACCAACAGGAAATTGAGAGAAAGGATGAGGGAACATTTATACCACACACGCATCAGATCTGAGCACAATGCGTTAGCTAGACATACACTAGATGCAGGTTTAGTATTTAGTACATTATTTTAAGTTTTTAGTACTACATGTTATTAGTCCCAGTAATCGAGGAGGGGATGTTAAGAATTTTGCAGAAGGTTGTGAACTGAAATGGATTATAAGATTTAGAGCAGATAAGAAACCCGGGCTTAATGACAAGGTATCTCTTAAACCAGTCTTACAAAATAGAAGACTGAAATCCATCAAATAAAACATTTCTTTCTGCACTCATCTGTATATATAATTTTTATATACCTCACTTATATAAATAGTCATTAGGTGTTGTATGTCTTTATTAAGAATGAATTAGTCTATAATTATTTAAATTTTTGTATACTTAACTATATACATTTTTATTGTTTGCTTTTAGGAATAATTAATTTATTTATATGCAATATATTAGATATGACAGTTAAGTATATTGGTTATATATACAGCCTCAACTACGCTGGTCAACGAAAGAAAGAATTTTTTTTAAATTTGTATGAGATGTAATATGGTTTTATATTTGCACAGCACTAAGGAAATGATGTCAACACAATGATTTTATTGAAGTGATCAATTATTCATGAGGAGACCTATTTAAGAGAGATTGAGTCCCTATACTCATTTGTAATTGTTTGGTCTGATGAAGCCTTAATGGTGAAAGCGCTTACCTATTTTTGTCAATAAAAGTGTTTGAATTACACCACGGTGTATCTGGCAGCATTGTATTCATTTAGAGGACTTCAAAGACATTGTTTACCAGCTGTGTTTGTTCCAGTGGATGTGCTACATTTCTTATTTCAATGTCAAATATTTAACCTCCCAACCTGTTCAGATATAGAAAAAATGTCAACACGGGTCAAGAAAGTGGACAAGTCTGGCTGTTTGCTCCTGTGGTCCTTGACATTTTTGGCTTGCAAACTTTTGGTTGCATTATTCTGAAATTCAACATTGTTTCAGTTGCTAATACAACAGTAAACCATTATTTATTTACTGACATTTGATTACCAGGAAAGTCTGATTGGCTAGAAGCTCATTTTCAGTGGAGGCCCAAGGAGAAAAGCTCCAAATTATTACAAAACATTTTAAAAACAATAATTTTACATTCTTCAAAAATAAAACAAAAACATGTGCAGTTTAAATAATTATAACAAATTAGACATAATATAAAACATTGGTTAAAAAACAATACCAGATATATGACAATCATTTAGTATTTAGAGATATTTTATACAGTTTGTAGAGAAATTAAAGATGAAATTAGTGTAATACAAAGAGGAATTGCAATATGAAGTGAAGGAAAACAGGCTTATGGTACATTGAGAGAAAATCAGACAAGAATTAGATAGCAGTAAGAAAGTGAGTGAAAAGAGGAGTGTAAGGAGGTATAAGGAATGAAAATGTACTTGTTTACATGGACTGTACTGGTACGTCATGTGTGCATATACATGAGTACACTAACACACACACACACACACAGACATGAGGGAGGGAGTGTGGCTGATTAACAGAATATAGATCAAATCATAAACAGAGAAGTTACAAATTTATTTTGTCAAGAAAACCTGTTTCTTCCATCTATCTCTTAACTCCAGTCTTTTTGCTGAAGATACACATTTATTTCTATCAAGAAAATGAAAAACCTGTTTTTTTTCAGATCTTCCTTTAGTAAGTCCAGTTTTTCTATGTAATTACAGTAATTTCAGTATTACACATTGTCGAACTGGATACTGTAGCTCGCAATACCGATGGTTCGATATCAGAAAAGACGTGAAGAAAAGTGTGTAAAGGGAGGAATAGATAAGTAGCTGTATATATACAGGTTCATCCTTCTCAACTGTGCAAATTTTCACAGAATGTCCAGATTTATGCCTCATGCTCATATTTTTGGTCTGTTCCTCATAAAAAATTGTAATTTTGACAAATCACTTAGATGATCTAAGGATTAAAGACACTATATAGTGATATGTTTTTGAGTTTCAGACTTCATATCCTTCAGAAAATGCATGTTAACACAAATCCTGTAATTCTAGCAACTATCTTAGTTTATAAAAGTGATATTTAAAATGTGTCCCTACTTCTGGGCATTTGGGCCTCATTACGTCAGGCTTTGTATAGATTTCTTACGCTAAGAAGTTGAGAGGTATGGTCCAGTAGTGCAAGGTATGCTTCAGTTATTGTAAGCAGATCATACCTGATATACTACTGCTACAAGTCTTTAATTTTACTTTTAGTCTGTTAACTGGGTAGAAATATGATAATACCCACAATTTTCAACCATAACCCAAATCACAAAGACATTATATATGAACAGTTTAAAGTAACCAATCAATCTACATGCTTCAGTAATGAGGCAATTGGCAATTGTAGCAATTAAAAAAATTCAAATACACAGATAATTCAGGCTGTATACAGTCAATAAACACAGTCTAGGACTGAACTCTACATGCTTCTTCTGTTCTGACATAGGAACAATTATTCTACAGTACTGTGTGTACTTTTCCGTGTAACATGACTAGTCTGGAATCACAGAAATACAAGGCAGCATTTTATGTTTCATCTCCTTTCTAATTGTATATCACAAACTATCATACCTGTTTCTTATTAAAGGGCTGGGCAGGGCTGTGGGGAAAAACATGAAATTTGATCTAAAGTTCATTTGCACCAATATAAAAAGCAATAAGGTGTTACAGAATTATGAAAACAGCAGTTATAGGATGATGACTTTGTCACGGGGATATCAAATGATATTTAAATGTGGAGGATTATAAATTGGATGGGCAGAAACATAATTCACTATGCATATCTTATAACTGTTTTTAAAAAACAAAAAAAAAAGAAACTGTATAATAAAATATGAACAATAGAGTCACCAGTTTTAACCATAGGGTAATACTATAGAAACCATGAGTTTATGGAGTTGCATATATTTCCATCTACAGTAGAGCAGGAAAATATTTTTGTAGTTATACAGATTATTGTGCTACAAACAGATTGGCCTAGGAAGACGAAAGACATAAATAAATAATTGCTAGTACAATTTTATACTGGAAAATAGTTAAACAAGTTATTATAACTCATTAAAAAATATATTATTTTATATGAACAGAAACAGCATGAATGCATTACTGTCCAGTGATTCATTAGTTGGAGGGGACATAGCATTACACAGTCTGGGACATTACCATGAAAATATCCTACAACACTTGGCATTTTCAAAAAAAATTGATAAAATAAAAAATACAAAAAGAGTTAAGAAAAGAAGGCAAATCCTGAAAATGATGGTTAGTGATCGCATAGACAGTGATAAGAGAATAGTAGCACTTCTGTGCTCTACACTAAACATGATCCAGCAAAAATTAAATGTGTGCACCAGTTCAAAAATCAATAAAACTAAATGAGGTTTGGGAACAAACCAATTTGCCCAGGTACATCTTCAGTAAGTGTTAGAGAGTCAGGCAGAGGTGGGGAGTGGGTGTTTATTGGAGAGGGGGGTAAAATGGAATAGAGATAGGCTTGTTTAGTTTTGGGAAGTGAAGGGTTAATTTGTTAAGGGGACTTTAGAGGAAGTGAGGTAGTTAATCCCTTGCACAGGCTTCATATGGTGTGATGTTGGTGTTAGGGACAAGAGAAGTGTTTAATCGGCCCAGATGTAGCAATTATCTTCATAATTTGCTACTTTTAGCTCTACTGAGTAATGCTCACACTTTGGTTGCTGCTGCAGTTGTTAGAAGGCTGCTTCTGTTACTGCCACATGTTTAAGGATGGCTCATGGATGGAATGATGGTTCCCAATAATGGCCTTTGTTTGTGCATGCACATAGCATGTTTAATGGCCATAGCAGATTTTTTAGGGCAATCAACCATTAGTGTTAAGGAGGATTCTCTGGTTGCTTCACAGTGATGTTTTTATTTTGAGGGGGTGGGGGGGTTGCTTCACACTGACGGGTGCATAGTTAGTGTGGAAAAAAATACCTCTCTCTCTCTCTCTATATATATATATATATATATATATATATGTGTGTGTGTGTGTGTGTGTGTGTGTGTGTGTGTGAGTGTGTGTAGATAGATATGAAAATACATAACTTGACAAATGATTTTAGTGGTAAGCCTTTTCCCCCAGTTAGTTGTGGTTTTGTGCCCTACATAGCTGAGATAAAGTTTATTTTGTTGTTATTGGTCACTCTATTTAATTTTGGCCATGCCATGCAATGGTACAGTTTTTTGCATAGTATCTGGATGTTGGCATCATAATTTAGCTTTGTTATTGAGGGTGGCATTTAGGTCACATTGCATTTTATAGCAAAGTAGTGGCAAATTGTTTAAGACTGAGGGTAAGAAATAATGACAGACATTGGAGTTTCAGATTTTATAGTCATTGCATAACCAGTTATTTTATTGACTTGGCCCCTGTTAAAGACATCCGTGCTGCACTGCCACTCAGGAAGGCTTTGCAGAGCTTCATCATCTTAAATAGTTCAGTCCCATTTTGACATTACCTTCATGCAACTGTTAAGCCAAAACACAGGGGGTGAGGCAAGGGGTCAAGGTCGGGTCAGATTTTAAGTATTGCTCTTGTACTTGCATGCTTAGTTCTCAGGTGGGGAGTGACCAGTTCAAAGACAGTTTTTTTCCCTCTCCTTGGATTCTTTAATGTGTCTCTCCTTTGTTTCAGATGGTGGATATGCAGAGTTTATGGTGGAGGTGGGAGGCCATAGTGATGCAGGCAGAGGACCTGTTCTAAGAGGTGCCTAATGCTGAGTCCAGGATGGCAGTCGATGAAGGAAAATCCAGTCCAATGAGACAACATCCAACAATCAAGACCAGAGCAGTGGCTAGTGGGAAGCAGGTACAGCAGTCAAGAGATGTGGTCATAGGTTCATAGGTAGGTACTAGACTATTGGCCCTAGGGCCTATATAAGCCTAGCCAAATGGTACCCTGGCTTTTGCCACCCAAGAAAATTATTTTCCTGTGCCCCTGACAAGCAGAACGACAGAAGTGATGCCCGGAGTGAATGTGAATTTCCTATCTCCCATCCAATCATCAAGATTTTTCTTGAAGAGTGCTAATGAGGAGCTTTGTTTGATATAGATAGGTAGTTTGTTCCAGAGTATGGGAAGTCTCTGAGATAGGAATCTATCCCTCCAGCATGTTCTGTTTATTGTGGTGACAAGGTTTCGGTCCCTAGCGTAGGAAGGCTCAAGGGATTGGGATTTCTTTACATGGAGCCTGTCCAACAGCTCTGGGTTTGACATAGCTTTGTATGTTAGGCAGAGATCGCCTCTGATTAGGCAATATGTGACAGAGTAAAGCTGGAGTTTTTTGAGATAGTCTTCGTAGGGCATCTGTTTGAGGCTGGTAATCCTCTTTGTGAGGTATTTCTGTGGCCTTTCCAGTTGTTGTAGATGTCTTGTGAGGTACATACCAAAAGGGGCGTTGTACTCTATAATCGGTCTAATGAGTGATGAGTAGAGGGGAACAATGACCTCTTTTTTCCCGGATAAGAAACCTTTTGTGATGAGGTGTGCCACGTAGTAGGATTTCCTGACTACTGTGGTGATGTGATTATCAAAGGAGAGACTACTGTCCACCTGTGTCCCAAGGTCTCTTATCAAACTTCCGGTGTTAAGTAGACTACCGCCTATGTGGTAGTTCATGGGTACAGAGTTTTTACCAAAAGGGATGACAATGTACTTTTTGGCATTGAGCTTGAGGCCATGGCTTTGACACCAGGCATCTGTCTCAGTGAGGCCCTTTTGTAGGATTTCCACATTGTTAGGAGATTTGATTATGGCTCCTAGTTTGCAGTCATCTGTGAATTTTGTTAGCCAAAGACCTTCTGTGTTAGCCTGTACTTCAGAGAAGTAGATACCAAACAGGAGAGGACCCAGGACTGAACCCTGTAGTACTCCACTTGTCACTGCTCTGAAGTTGGATTTAGAGTCTGCTACTGTCACACTGTGGATTCGGTCAATGAGCCAGTTGGCAAACCATCTTGTGGCATAGGGATTTATACCTAGTTTAGTGAGTTTGTCTATAATTCCTCAGTGGGGGATGGTGTTGAAAGCCTTGGTGAGATCTAGATAGGCTGTGTGTACCACCTTACCCTCATTTACAGCTTTGGTGACCACTTCAAAGAAGTCTATCAGGTTTAGGAGACATGATCTGCCTTTTACAAACCCGAACTGGGTAGGGTCCAGAGTTTGGAGATTATCAATGTCATTGTTTATAAGTTCCATGATGATACGCTCCATAGCCTTGCAGACCAGGCTCGTCAGGCTAATGGGGCAGTAGTTCCCAGGGTCCGTGGTTGCTCCCCCTTTGTGGAGCGGGATAACTGTTGCTGTGTGCCATTCAATGGGCACAAAGCCTGAGGTGAGGCTATAATTGAACATGGTACTTAGATGGGGTGCCAGTTCATTTTGTAGTTCATGTAGAACACAGCCTGGGATGTTGTCAGGTCCCATGGATGCTTTGTTCTTGGTTTTGGAGAGTGTGTTTTTTACCTGTGCAGCCATGATTACAGGTACTTTGCATTCTTCCGGTATAGAGATGGGCCCTTTAGGGGGATGAGAGAGGGGTAAAGTTAGCACTGAATCTGCCAGGATGTTGGCAATATCAGTTGTTTCTGTATATTCGAATAGACCAAGAATAGAGGGCGGGTTCAGTTATTATTATTATTATCGTAAAAAAACGCCGGTTTGGCCAAAATTGCCTTCTTCAGTGTATGTCCTACACTGAAGAAGGCAATTTTGATAACCGCTGTTTAACGTATATAAAGGATAATAACTGAACTGCTCTGCCCTCGCTCTGCTCATTTGCGCCTTTTGCTGTATTTGGTTCAGACCGTGCATTCCCCCTTGCATGGGACTTTGTTGGTTTATTCTGTATATTTAGTGCCATTGTGCTGTAACTCAGAGCAGATCTGAGTGTTGCCATTGAGATTCATGAGATAGCTATAGAATGCTTTCTGGTTGTCTTTAGAATAAGTGGCGATTTTGTTTTCGAAACTAGCTTTAGAGGATTTTATGAGGGATATCAGCTTCTTACTGAGGCTGACCACGGAGTTCCTCCAATCATGGGATTTTACTCTTTTTTGCAACAGTTTCTTTCTTCTGTTGTAGAGTTTGTTTATAGCAGTGGGCCACCAGATTGGCTTCCTTTTTTTGGAGGATAGCATCTTGGTTCTGTTAGGGACTGCACAATCCATGCACTCGTGTAAGTGCTTATAAAGTGCAATTGTATAGGATTCAGCAGTCGTATCTCTATTGTCCATCAGCATGGGTGTCATGAAGTTTGCCACTTCTGTCTTAAGAAGCGTGAAGTTGGCTTTGGAGAAATTTTTTATGGTGGTTTCCCTAAAGGGGGGTGGGGCTGGGATGTGGATGTCTAGGGAGATTTGCTTGTGGTCGGATCTGACCAATGAGGAATTTACCTCTGGTGTGGAATACTGGTTGCCCATGTTGGTAATGAGGTGTGGATAAGTTGATCCAAGGCATTGGAATTAATGAATTCTTGAAAACGTTGAGAACAAGAGTTGGTGCATGAGTAGTTTTCCCAGTTAATGATGGGGTAGTTGAAATTGTCTATTATTAGGGTGTTAGGTTGTACCCTTATATTTTTCAGTGTATCAAGAAATGAGGAGTGGGAATCCTGGGGCATGGTGGGGGATCTGTAGCAAGCTACAGTTTGCATTGCGGTCTTGCCCAGAGTTAGTTGCACTTGGATAATCTCAGATGCATTATGCTGAGCAACTAGCCTGGAGGTGTGGATATCCTTAATGAATATGGACATTCCTCCGCCTTTAGTGTTTCGGTCTAAGTTAGGTGGCCGAAAGGTGTGGTATGAATTATAGCCTGGTAATGCAGGGGTGCTCTCTAGAGCCTTGAACCAGGTCTCTGTCACTGCACAGATGTCGATGTTCTGCATTTTAAGGAGTGCCTCGAGTGAGTGCATTTTGGGGTTTAGACTTCTAGCATTGAGTAGCATTACCCACAGATTTTGCTTGCTTGTACCTGTTACAGTGGTGAATTTGTCATTTGAATCTTGCCTAAAAAAGGCACTATAAGGGTGGCAAGAGCCTTAGCCAGTATCCGGAATCCCAAGAGCGACAGGTGCAGGCCATCTCTGGCAAAGCATCGTGGTTTGTCAATCATGTCATCCCAGGCAGACAGATACTGGATCCCCTTAGAATGACACCAGAAGCTTAGCCAATTGTTGAAGTCAATCATTTTGTCCTTGTACTGTGGTATCATTCAGGGTGATGGCAGGATGCTACTCAAGGCTAGGGTCATACCTGCCTGGGCTACAAGATCAGAAAGCTCCTCCATGTCTCTTTACATGTAGTCCAGGGAGGTACGTCTCAGGTCATTCACACCAACATGGACAATGATAGAGTCATATTTGTACTTGCTGTGGAGTGACCTGAGTGCATGCATTATGTGGCAGATCCTGACACCTGACAGGCAGCTGACAGTGACTTTCTCCTTGTTTAGCCTGGTGAGTGGAACATCAATGTGCCTGACTATAGAGTCACCTATGACTAGAGTGTTAGGTACGTTGTTATGCCTTATGGGCTGTGGTTGAGTGGCACACTGAGTTTGTGGGCTATGTTTCATTTGGGTTGTGTTCGGGGGTGGAGGTTGCCTACGTTTCTGCTTTGGAGGTCCCTGTTGCTTAGGTAGATTTTTTTTTTTAGAGCCTCCAGGAATGTAGATGTGTGTTTTGTGTTTCTATGTGTGTGTTTTGGTGGTGTAGGTTTTGAGGGACTATGTGATGAGTGTGTTGTGGTGCAAGTGTTTACCTTCTCCTCTTGACTGTCTAGTCCAGTCTTGGGTGAAGAGAGCTTTGCTTCCAGTTTGGTTATATAAGTGCATCTCTCACAGGTTGTAGTGTTGGGTGATAGGAGAAGAGGGTTGTCTGTGTACATGAGGCAGTTGCCGCATTGCCCCAAGATGCCCAGATTCATCAGGTAGACAGGAGAAAACACCGGGAGCTGACCCTTAGACATGCCTGGATAGGTGCTTATTTATTAAGTATTAAAAACTGTTTTTCTCTAGACAAGTGAGGAAAGTTGAGTGCTGTAGTAATTTGTAGCTTATTTAGTGGTTACAATGAGTTCTGAACAAGTGCTGGGCTCAAAGAAACAGAACTGAGTGCTGAAACTAGAAAACTGGCTAGTTCTAAGAAACAAAATTAAGCTAGAAGGCTTCCCTCCAACACAGAAAGGCTTGGGGTTCAGAAGCTTACAAACAGTCCTGGATACAGCAAATCTGTATTTGGACTAGACAACTTATAAGAAAGGCAGGAAACAAACTTAGAAATTTTTTTTTTTTTGTAAAGTGGAAAGGGGAAAGGAGGAGCAGAAGCTAATTGGGTTGGCCTTCTCAAAGTTCTCCCTGGAATAGGTAGAATGAGGTAATGACACTAGACTGGGAGGAGTGTACCAGATCAAATTTACAGTAGGGGTCAGCAACTGCAAAGCCACCAAGTAAAATCAGAACAAACAAACCCAACCAGATGCTTAACAATTATAGAAAATTCTACTTAATACCTCACACACAGTGAGTAAAATAAAAGTGCTATAAAGAACTCAGAAATAAGAAAAAACAGGATACTTAATGTTATATATCTCAGATTCGTTAGCTCAGAGCCCTTCCTCCGACTTCCAACTTCAGACCGGGGGGGGGGGGGGTGTTTCGATGAAATCAGGGGTGGTTGGCAATGGGATAGTTTGTAAGAATTTGCGGTAAGTAGGAGTGAAGGAGGATATGTTAGAGGATTTGGTAGAGATGGAATGATAGGCAAGTAGGTTGTTGGAACCTTTTGATAGCTCCCATTTTGAGAGTTTTAATGTTTCACTATTGGGTTTGGTTTCTATTCTAAGTAACTGGTGAGTTCAGGCTGAGTCACCATTTGTCGTATGCAGAACAGAGCTCCATTAATGACTTCATTTCATTCAAGGATTCCAGGGTCAGTTATGCATCTTTGGATGATGCTGTGAAGGTTATTCAGGGGTTTAAGGACCCATGGTTAGTGAAGGTGGACATTGAATCTGCCTTTCGCCAGTACAGGAGGAGGAGGAGTGGCTGTTGTTAGGTATGGTAGTTGGGAACACATTTTTCGTGATAAGGCTATGCCAACAGGATGCTCAGTAGCCTGCACTACTTTTGAGAAATTTAGCACTGCACTTTATTAGGTTTGGCAGCAGCAGGTGGATATGCAGAGGGTGGTGCATTACTTGGATGACTATTTGATAGAGGTGAGGGGTATAAGGGAGATTTTTAAAGATTGTGAGAGGTTTTGGGGATGATAGATGAGTTGGGGTTCCCATTGGTTAGGCAGAAGTTGGAAGGCCCAGCTAAGACATTGGATTTCTTAGGTTTAATGGTAGATGCAGAACATGGGCTGTTTTTCTTGCTGGCTGATAAGATAGCTCAGTTGAAGGAGAAGATTTGGTGGGTGGTGTGCAAGGATAAGGTGCAGATTAGGGAGGTTATGGAGCTTTTAGGGCTTCTGAATTTTTCATGTTGGGCATTTCATCTGGTGCATATGTTTTGTAGATCTGTGGCCTTTTTGTTAAAAGAAGTGAGGAGCAAGCATCATTGGGTTAGGGTTAACAAGCTGCTATGAGCTGATTTGGCAATTAGATTGTCATTTTTGGAGCAGTTTAATGGTGTCTCTTTTTGGAAGATGGCCTGAGTGGGTCAAGAGGAACTGCAATTGTTTACAGATGCAGCTGTGGGTATTGGAATAGGTGCATTTTTTGGAGGGGGATGGTTTGTGGTTCATTGTCAGTGGATTGGAAGGATGAGTGGAAAAGGGATGTTCCCTTTTGGAGCTAAATGTCAGTCCAGGTTGTGTTGGTAGTTTGACAGGAGTGATTGAGGGGGGAGAGGATCATTTTTAATTCTGATAATATGGTGGTGGTGTGTGTTTCACAGGCAAAGACTGCGGGATCTGAATTGTTGTTGTCGGCTTTACGTAAGTTAGTTTTGCAGAGTTTAATAATTTTTCATTCACATGTGTGCATGTGGCAGGGGTTAGGAAAGAGACTGCTGATAGTTTGTCTTGATTTCAGTTTTCCAGGTTCTGACAGTTGGCACAAGGGATGGAGGAGGAGGAGCCGATGGTGTTGCCAGATGAGGTGTAGCATCTTGGATGAAGTAACTAAGAGGTTGGACTAGCTATCTTGGGCAGCATCTACAAGGACAGTGCATGGTAGGGCTTTATATGATTTTGATAAATTTATTTTGCAGTTGTCTGAGGATGAAGGTGTTTGGTTGGAAGAACTATTGTTACAATATTTGGCTTGGACATGGGGCTGGGTAAGGAGGTGCAATCAATTAAGCTGGACTTGTCAGTAATTAGTATATTTGTGCAGATGGCTGGGCTGCATGATTTTTACAAAGGCCTGGATGGTGGGGTGTATTTTGAGAGGATGCGGAAGAGTGGTTGGAGTGAATAGGGATATGCATTGGCCATTGATGAGACTGGCTTTGAAGGTTTTATTGAATTGTTTAGCTTTAGTGGTGGGAGACTCAGTGGATTATGTTTTGTGGGTTACTTTGTGTTTATGGATGTAGAGAAGGGCATGCAGATAGTTCTTAGGAAAGACTGGCATGATGGGGCTTTGTCCAGTGGGTTAGGCTGCAAAACTGATGTGAAATCATGTGGGCAGCCCTCAGGAATTATTTTTTGATTGAGAGCGGGTAAAGTGGTAATGGTTAATCAGTTTGCACATGCATTAAGAAGTGCACTGTGTTGTATGGGTTTGCCAGGAGAGAGGTTTCCATTTATTCTTTTAGTAATGGTAGGGCTTCGGATTTGGCAAGGGAAGGCAGATCCATTGAGGTAATTCAGAGAGTGGGAAGGTGGTCTTCCGATGTCTTTTTATCTCATAATAGGAATAAATTCAGTTGAAAATGAATATCTGTGTGTTTTTTTGTCTTTCAGGAAAGGAGATTGTCATATTGGGCCATTTGTATATCCATTTGGCAGTGAAGAGGGCAGCAGTTAGGATGGATGAAAAGGACTTGAGTTTGCATTGAATGAAGTAGACAGTTAGACATCTTAGGTGGACTCAGCTCATGGATGAAATCAAAGAGTTATGGTCACAGATGGGGCTTCCTTGAATATTAGTGATACATTTGTCTGGTAATGATTTGGGAATAATTCCTAAGAAGCAGTTGCTGGATAGAATAAGTGAGGATCTGGTTATGTTGCAGTACCACATTTGTGTTGGAGGAATTTTGCTAGTTTTAAGGCTTTGGAGCATGTACAGAGGTTTATTAACTATAGGCTGGCATGACAGTTGGGGAATTTGGGTATGTATACAACAGACCATAGGGATTTTGAAGACAGGTGATGAGCAGAGGTATGGATGATGTTTATTCAGTCAGGGTGGGCAGGATATGCTGCCCTGATGTATGTTATAAAGATTTTACATGTTGTGGATACAATGTCATTTTTATTACAATTAATATTTGAAATGATGTAATAAAGTTAAGTTTGGAATTAATAAAGTTTGTTAAATGTCATTTGGTGTCACATGCATTACTGAAGGGGACCAGAACAAAGAAATTTCCATCTAGAAGTTTGCAATTCTAATGTCATTATGGTATGATAATCACATTGCCAAAGTGGTTAGAAAATCCTTCTATGTGGCCCACCTAATCACAGAAGGGTTTGCATCCAGATCAAAAGAGGACATTGCGCCCCTCTCTGCATCACTCATCAGACCCATCATAGAGTACAATGCTTCCATTTGGGATGTACCTTACAAGACACCTGCAACAGCTGGAAAGACCACAGAAGTACCTCACCAAGAGAATCACTGGCCTCAAACAGATGCCAAGCCCCCATGCAGCTCGACTTAAGAAACTCCAGCTGTACTCTGTTGTATACTGCCTACACATAGGTGCTCTCTGCCTGACATCCAAGGCCATGTCCAATCCAGAATAGATAGACATGCTCCACCTAAAGAAAACCATATCCAATCGAGCCACATGCTCCAGGGATATAAACCTCATTACAACAATAAATAGGACATGCTGGAGGGACAGATTCCTGTCCCAGAGACTTCCCATGCTCTGGAACAAGATTCCAATCTATATTAGGCAGAGCTCCTCACTAACCCTCTTCAAGAGAAACCTTGACGAGTGAATGGGAAACAGAAACTTTACCCTGGGGATCACTTCAATGGCTCTGCTGGACAGAGGCACAGGGAACTAATCTAAAGGGGCGGTGAAAGCCAACACATTCCGGCTAGGCTTATAAATGCCTTCAAGCAGATAGCCTAGTACCTACCTATGAACCTATGAACCTATGTGGAGGATTGCTTGATTAAATATGTTCTGTTATTGTGAAGGTAATGGATTAATTTTAATTAACCGCATGTTGTTATCTTTGCTCTATGTGCATATTTTTAGTAAGTTAAATTAAATAAATAAAGGCTAATAGGCCTGTGCTGAATAAGAGGAAAGGTATTTATTAGTTTATTTAAGTTTTTATGCTGCACTACTGCTTTTTATTCTTATTCTTATTATTTTGAGGAGTGAGGAGTATATAAAGAGTAAATATAATAAAAGAGAAAAATGTCACAGTGCAGCAAAAACTCTTTGTAATCAAAGTGGAAGCCTCACTAAACCAGCACCACAACTGTTAAAGACCTTTTTAGCTTTTTTAATGCAATATATATACTTTGATCATAGCTGGGATATAGATGGAAACCTACCATGTCCATAAATGTGAGGAGATTGCAATGGGTAGTTAACACAAACTTGGGAAATACAATTTGGACACATGATTAGCCATCGTGAGGAAGACCTCATTATCGGCTAAATTACATGTCTCTGAATTGGGTATAATTTCCACCCATGCTCAATAGTGCTTTTCAGCAGTAAATATCACTGGTAGTCCATGCATGATAATGGCACAGGAATCCCTCTCATTCAGACACACACACACACACACACACACACACACACACACACACACACACACACACACACACACACACACAGACACACACACACACACAGACACAACACACACATACGCACACACATATACACACACAGACACACACACACACACACACACACACACACACACACACACACACACACACACACACACACACACACACACACACACACACACACACACACACACACACACACACACACACACACACACACACACACACACACACACACACACACACACACACACACACACACACACACACACACACACACACACACACACACACACACACACACACACACACACACACACACACACACACACACACACACACACACACACACACACACACACACACACACACACACACACACACACACACACACACACACTAACACACACACGCACACACACACACACACACACACACACACACACACACACACACACACACACACACACACACACATACACACACACACTACTACCATGACACACTGACTTCCTGAAAGCTGACTTTCCAAAAGAGTAAAAAAAAAAAAAAGGACATGCAAATCCAAAAGTGAAAAACTCTTTGCAGGATACAAGTGCCCCTGGAACCACCACACATCCACCCCGAAACTTATATATATCAAGTCCACAGTAAAACCAACTTGAAAGACAGAGAATCTTCCTAAAGAAGTGATTCCTTATCAGTATTCAATTTGAAATGACAAGACTGCATTTCTTCTATATTCACTGATACAGACATTTAAAAAGGTGTCCTCCTTTACAAGTAAAGGGGAATGAGGCATTTTGGTTGTGTTAATTAACATGGCTGGTTGCTCTAATTTATGCACCACAGCAATTCTTTAAATCACTTGAATGCATTAATCTCTTCCTTCAGGCATTTCTGGAAGGGGGTGCACTTGTTAATTAGCATAGACTGTACCATCAATGACACACTAGTATCAAGCATGGTTGTACATATCACCCACTCTGGTTACGCTACAGGCCATGTAGAATCACTGTTGTGGTTCTATCTATGAATTGGAAAAGGTGTCCATCAGTAGTTTTCTGCCTTCATTAGGGCTTACTGCTGACAGTAACCCTTTCTGGATCTTAGTCCATGTGTCTGGATTTTGACAATGTTAGAAGCTCCTGATGAACCTCATTTTTGTTTAAATTTGTCTTTTTCTACATATCTATATTGCATGGACTATATGAAAATCAGTTCAACGTCTACCCTGATTCTACTGTAACACATTTTTAACAGTTTTCTTGCTTGTACTTGTATTGTGTTCTGTTATTAACGTGCTTATTCGTTAGGTGATTTCATCTAGTAGTTACTTTACTTTGTTATTTGACTAGCTTATTGGATCACACTGATTGTTCCATCTTTCTACCCCTGCTTTATTTTTTTTATAAGTAAGGGTTTCTGTGTGTATATATACATATGGATATATGTGTATATACGAGCATGCGCACACACACACACACACACACACACACACACACACACACACACACACACCTGTTCACATGTGAAAATGATGTACATCAGCTGAACCACATTTTCAGTATGCTGTTACCTTCCACCATCCTTCTTTCATGACTTCTACCACCTATGTAACAATCTATAATTCAGGCTGAATATGAGGCCTATTGTCTGTAATTCTTTTATTCCATTCCACATGTCTTTAAAATTAATCAACTAGACACATTTCTATTTCTTTGGTTCAGTGCTCTTTTAACCATTCTATAGTATTTTCCAAGGTATTATAATTCACCTTTTCATAGGATCATAGGCGGTTACAATGCTAATGAGACTAGGGACCTTACAAGCCTAGCCAAGTTTTACCCTTATTTCTATGATCAGCACCTATCACTCCTGTCCACGAGGGACATAGGTGGAACCTGGGGTGAATTTATGGTTACCCGTCCAATCATCTAGATTGTGTTTGAAGAGGGCCAAATGCTCTTCTTCACATGAATCGGTAGTCTTTTCCAAAGGTGTGGTAACCTCTGGGAGACAAATCTCTCATCTCTCTATCAGGTTCTATTAATGTCACATCCCAGGTTAAGGCCATTAGAGTGAGTAACCTGTGTACCATTTGATTTATGGATGTGCAGCGTCTCCAATAATACACAGTTAAAGATTGTCTTATATGGAAGGCAGAGATCACCCCTGAGCAGTCTGTATGAAACAGAATAAAGTGACAATGATTTCAGATGATCCTCATAGGACAGATGCTGAAGGCCTTGCAATTTCCTTGTGAGGAACCTTTCTAGTCTCTCCAGTTGCTTCAGGTGCTTTGAGAGGTACATACCAAAAGGGCCGCTGGTATTCAATTATTGACTGGATGAGGGAAGAGTACAGGGAGGTTATAACTTCTTTTTTTGTGGAGGCAATCCCCTTACCTATGAGATGAGTAGTATAGAATGCCCTTCTTACAACTGTGGAGACATTGTGATCAAAGGTAAGGTTGCTGTCAAGCTGTGTTCCCAGGTCTGTCACCATTGAGTACATACTTAGGGTGCTGTTACTGATGTGGTAGTTAGCAGGAACATCATTCTTCCTGAAAAGAAGGATACTACATTTTTTGCATTGAGTTTAAGGCCATGACTTTGGCACCAGTTATTTGTTTATGTAAGGCCATCTTTTAGGAAGTTGACATACTTTAACTTTGTCAGCTGCAGACCTTTAGTTTTAGCTTACACTTAGGAGAAATAGATTCCAAACAGTAGAGGTCCATGGGCTGATCACTGTGGAACACCACTGGTTACAGGTCTGCTGTTGAAGGTGGATTCCCCTATTTTGACTATATAGGTTCTATCAATGAGACAGTTATTGAGCCATATAATGATACATGGGTTGATACTAGCTGGGTGAGTTTGTGAGTTATGTATCAAATCATATCATATAAGTGGGGAATAGTGTCAAAAGCCTTGGCTAGGTCTGGGTATGCTGTATGCATGGTTTTCCCCTCATCAAGGGCATGGTGACTGTTCAAAGAAGTCCGCCAGATGTAACAGGCATGATCTCCCTTTGACAAATCCAAATTGAATAGAGTCAAGTGTGTGGCGGTTACCAATATCTTTGTTGGTAAGGTCCATAATGATTTTCTCCATGGCCTTGCAGATAAGGCTAATCAGGCTAATAGGTCTATAGTTCCTGGGGTCAGTGGAAGTACCATCTTTGTTCAAGGGGATAACAGTGGCCTTTTTCCATTCAGCTGGGATGAAGCCAGTGCGTAGACCGTGATTGAAAAGAGTACCTAATGGCGTTACTAATTCTTGTTTGAGCCCATTTAGGATGCAGTGTGGGATGTTGTCAGGTCCCATGGATGCTGTGTTTTTGACCTTAGAAATAGCATTCACAACCTGCTCTTTAGATATACAAGGTAGAGGAAAGGTGGTAGGGATGTCTTGGGGTAAGTGTGGTAGGGACAGGGGAGTGAAGTTTTCACAGAGCCTCTCGACTAACAGGTTAGCAATGTCCACAGGCTTGGTAAATGTGGTATCATTAACTACCAGTTCAGCAAAAATCTGGGCCTTTCTTTTATGTTATAGATTTAGCTAAAGAACGCTTTATGGTTGTACTTAGTTGCGGAAACTAACTTGGATTCATAGTTAGCTTTGTAGGACTTCACAAGAAGTCTTATTTGCTTGTTTAAGCTGAAGAGGGAGTGTTTGCATTTTAGGATTCGCTCCCTCACACTCTTAGACAGCAATTTCTTCCTCTTATTGTAAAGCCTGTTAATGGCAGTTGTCCACCAGACAGGTTTAGTCTTCCTTGAGGAGCTTGTTTTGGTTCTATCACGTATGGCCCTGTCAATGCAGTTGTTCAAGTGTTTGTATAAAGAATTTGTGTATAACTCAGCATAATTGCCAGTTCCATCTTGGGGGGGGGGGTGCAGCAAAGCTATTTATACCATCCTGTAGAGATTATAATCTGCTTTGGAGAAATTATTTACTTTAGTTGGTGCTGGGGGGGGGGTGTGATAGTAACTTTGAATGAGACTGATTTATGGTCAGATTTCACCAGGGAAGACCTTACAATAGAGGTGCTACAGTGGTCCCTCCATATTGGTAAGTACCAGACTCAGGATGTTGGCAGCCCTTGTGTGGGTGTCAAGTATCTGGTCCAAGAAACTGGAGTTAATGATGCTGAGGAACTTTTGGGCAAGTGAGTTTGCACACGAGTAATTTCTCCAGTCAATGGATGGATAGTTAAAGTCTCCCAAAACAATGGTATACGGATGTATCTTGATACACTCAAGTAGATCTAAACAGGCTGAGTGGATGTCCTGATTCAGGGAAGGGTCCTGCAGGTGGCAAAGACTTTAATACAGTTCCTACAACAGTTAAAAGCACCTAAAATATCTCCAGGGAATCATGCTGTCTAACCAGTCTGGAGGTGTCTTTATCTTTAATGAATACTGATACACTACCTCCTTTAATTTTCATTCCAGCGGTTTGTGATCTGAACATAGGTTCATAGGTTCATAGGTAGGTACTAGGCTATCAGCCCAAGGGCCTACATAAGCCTAGCCAGCAAGGTACCATAGCTTACACCACCCAAGAAAGTTATTTTCCTGAGCCACTGTCCAGCAGAGACACAGAAGTGATCCCTGGGGTGTATTTCCTATTTCCCATCCACTCATCAAGATTTTTCTTGAAGAGTGCTAATGAAGAACTTTGTTTGACATAGATGGGTAGCTTGTTCCAGAGTATAGGAAGTCTCTGGGACAGGAATCTATCCCTCCCTGTTTATTGTGGTGACAAGGTTTAGGTCCCTAGAGCATGTAGCTTGGAGGGACTTAAATTTCTTTAGGTGTAGCATGTCCAACAGCTCTGGGTTTGACATAGCTTTATATGTTAGGCAGAGATCACATGAGGAAGGAGTTGTAGCCTGATATGGCTGGGGTGCTCTCCGCTGCCTTAAACCAGGTCTCCGTAACTGCACAAATATCTATGTCTTCCAAGGTGAGACAGCTTCCATTGAATCAAGTTTCATGTTAAGACTCCTAGCATTTAGCAGCAAAACCTTGAGGTTATTCTTAGATGGAGTTCTTTTGTTGGGAATTTTTGTACTTAAGACACTGCCAAATAAGGCACTATGGAGGTGTCAAGATTTTTGGGCAGTAGCCAAAATCCCAGAGGTGACAGGTGAAGACCATCTCTGGTAAAGCATCAAGGTCTGTCAAACATATCATCCCAGGCTGACAGATACTGTATCCCCCTTGGAATGACACAAGAAACTAAGCCAATTATTGAAGTCAATCATTTTCTGTTTGTATTGAGGCATCATCCTAGGTGAAGGTAAAATGCTGCTTTAGGTGAAGGTAAAATGCTGCTTAAGGCTAGGGATATGGCAGCCTGAGACACACAGTCCTAGAGCTCAAGCATGGCTCTCTTCATATAGTCCAGAGAGGTACATCTCAAGTCACTCACACCAACATGTACTATGACAGAGTCATAACAGTACCTATTGTTCAGAGACTTGAGTGCAAAAAAAAATACACTTTATGCATCGCTGCTTAGCTAGGGTTAACTATTCCCAGCACCATAAAGTCTGCTCTTCAAATTTTCCCTTAGAACTAACCAGTTTTTCAGTTTTAGCACTCAAATATATTTCTTTGAGCTCAGCACTTGCTCAGAACTCATTGTAAGCACTTAATAAACTACAAATTACTACAGCACTCAACTTTCATCACTTGTCTAGAGGAAAACAGCTTTTAGTACTTAATAAATAAGCACCTATCCAAGCATGTCTAAGGGTCAGCTCCCAGTGTTTTCTCCTGTCTACCTGATGAATCTGGGCATCCTGGGTCAATGCAGCAATTGCCTCATGTACACAGACAATCCTCTCTTCCTACCACCCAACACTACAACCTGTGAGAGTGGCACTTATATATAGCCAAACAGGAAGCAAAGCTCTCTTCACCCAAGACTGGACTAGACAGTCAGGAGGAGAAGGTAAACATTTGCACCACACCACACTCATCACATAGTCCCTCAAAAGCAATGCACACAAATAGAAACACAAAACACACATCTACATTCAAGGAGGCTCTCAATAAAAATCTGCTCAAGCAACCGAGACCTCCAAAGCGGAAACACAAGCAACCTCTACCTCCCAACACAACCCAAATGACACATATCCCAAAAATTCAGTGTCCAACTCAACCACAGCCCATAAGGCATAACAAAGTACCTAACACTCTAGTCATAGGTTACTCTATAGTCAAGCACACTGATGTTCCACTCACCAGGCTAAACAAGGAGAAAGTTACTGTCAGCTGCCTGTCGAGTGCCAGGATCTGCCAGATAACGCACACACTCAGTTCACTCCACAACAAGTACAAATATGACTCTATCATTGTCCATGTTGGTGTGAATGAGCTGAGACATACCACCCTGGTCTACATGAAAAGAGACATGGAGGAGCTCTCCGATCTTGTAGCCCAGCAAGTATGACCCTAGCCCTGAGAAGCATCCTGCCATCACCCAGAATGATAACACAGTACAAGGACAAAATGAGTGACTTCAACAATTGCCTAAGCTTCTGGTGTCATTCTAAGGAGATCCAGTATCTGCCTGGGATGACATGATCGACAGACCATGATGCATTGCCAGAGATGGCCTGCACCTGTCGCCCTTGGGATTCCAGATATTGGCTAAGGCTCTTGCCACCCCTATAGTGCCTTTTTAGGCAAGGCTGAAAAGACAAATTCACCACCATAACAGGTACAAGCAAGCAAAATCTGAGGGTAATGCTACTCAATGCTAGAATTCTAAACCACAAGATGCACTCACTTGAGGCACTTCTTAAAATGGAGAACATTGACATCTGTGCAGTGACAGAGACCTGGTTCAAGGCTCCAGAGAGCACCCCTGCATTACCAGGTTATAATTCATACCACACCTAGCAGCCACCTAACCTGGACTGAAACACTAAAAATGGAGGTGTGTCCATATTCATTAAGGATATCCACACCTCCAGGCTAGTTGCTCAGCATAATGCAGCTGAGATTATCCAAGTGCAACTAACTCTGGGCAAGACCGCAATCTAAATTGTAGCTTGTTACAGATCTCCCACCATGCTCCAGGATTCCCACTCCTCATTTCTGAATACACTGCAAAATATTAGGGTATGACCCAACACCCTAATAATGGGCAATTTCAACTACTCCACCATTAATTGGGAAAACTGCTCATGTACCAACTCTTTTGCTCAACTTTTTCTGGAATTCATAAATTCTAATGCCTTGGATCAACTTATCCACACCCCCAACAGGGGCAGCAATATCCTAGACCTGGTCATTACCAACATGGGTGACCTGTGTTCCACACCAGAGGTCAATTTCTCATTGGTCAGATCCGACCACAAGCTAATCACCTTAGACATCCACATCCCGCCCCCACCCACCATTAGGGAAACCACTGTAAAAAAATTCTCCAAAGCCAACTTCACACTTGTTAAGACAGAAGTGGCAAATTTCACAACACCCATGCAGATGGACAATAGAGGTATGACTGTTGAATCCTACACAAATGCACTTTATAAGCACTTACATGAGTGCCTGGATCATGCTATCCCTAACAGAACCAAGATGCTATCCTCCAAAAAAAGGAAGCCAAACTGGTGGTCCCCTGCCATAAACAAACTCTACAACAGAAGAAAGAAACTGTTGCAAAAAAAGAGTAAAATCCCATGATTGGAGGAACTCCCCTGGTCAGCCTCAGTAAGAAGCTGAGATCCCTCATAAAATCTTCCAAAGCTAGTTAAGAAAACAAAATCACCACTGATTCTAAAGACAACCACAAAGCATTCTATAGGTATGTCAAGAATCTCAATGGCAGCACTCAGATCTGCTCTGAGTACAGCACAATGCCACTAAATATACAGAACCAACTGATATTGCCAACATCCTGGCATATAGGTTCAGTGCTAACTTTACCCCCCCCCCCACCATCTAAAGGGCCCATCTCTATACTGGAAGAATGCAAAGTTCTTGTAATCACAGGTGCACAGGTAAAAACCACACACTCCAAAGCCAAGAGCACATCATCCATGGGACCTGACAACATCCCAGGCTGAGTTCTACATGAACTACAGAACAAACTGGCACCCCACCTAAGTACCATGTTCAATCATAGTTTCACCTCAGGCTTTGTGCCCACTGAATGGCACACAGTGATGGTTATCCCACTCCACAAATGCGGAGCGACCATGGACCCTGGGAACTATCACCCCATTAGCCTGACAAGCCTGGTCTGCAAGACCATGGAATGTATCATCATGGAACTTATAAACAAAGACATTGGTAATCTCCAAACTATGGACCCCACCCAGTTCGGGTTTGTAAAAGGCAGATCATGTCTTCTAAACCTGACAGACTTCTTTGAAACAGTCACCATAGCCGTAGATGAGGGTAAGGTGGTTCACATAGCCTATTGAGATATCTCCAAGGCTTTCAACACCACCCCCCACTCTGGAATTATAGATAAACTCACTAAACTAGGTATAAATCCCTATGTCACAAGATGGGTTGCCAACTGGCTCACTGACAGAACCCATACTGTGAAAGTAGCAGACTCCAAATCCGACTTTAGACCATTGACAAGTTTAGTACCACAGGGTTCAGTCCTGCTTCCTCTACTGATTGGTATCTACTTCTCTGAAGTACAGGCTAACACAGAAGGTCTTTGCTTAATGAAGTTCGCAGATGACTGCAAACTAAGAGCCATAATCGAAACTCTTAACAATGTGGACATCCTACAAAAGGGCCTCACTGAGACAGATGCCTGGTGTTAAAGCCATGGCCTCAAGCTCAATGCCAACAAGTGCATTGTCATCCCCTTTGGTAAAAAGTCTGTACCCATGAACTACCACATAGGCAGTAGTCTATTTAACACCAAAAGTGTGATAAGAGACCTTGGGACACAGGTGGACAGTAGTCTCTCCTTTGATAATCACATCACCACAGTAGTCAGGAAATCCTTCTATGTGGCACACCTCATTACTAAAGGTTTCTCATCCAGCAAAAAAGAGGTCATTGCTCCCCTCTAGTCATCACTCATTAGACCCATTATAGAGTACAATGCCCCTTTTGGTATGTACCTCACAAGACATCTACAGCTGGAAAGGCCGCAGAAATGCCTCACAAAGAGGATTACCGGCCTCAAACAGATGCCCTTTGCAGACAGTCTCAAAAAACTCCAGCTTTACTCCATTGCATATCGCCTACTTAGAGGTGATCTCTGCCTAACATACAAAGCTACGTCAAACCCAGAGCTGTTGGACATGCTCCACTTAAAGAAATCCCAATCCCTCTGAGCTACACTCTCTAGGGACCTAAACCTTGTCACCACAATAAACAGAACATGTTGGAGGGATAGATTCCTGTCCCAGAGACTTCCCATACTCTGGAACAAATATCAAACAAAGCTCCTCATTAGCACGCTTCAATAAAAATCTTGATGATTTGATAGGAAATAGGAAATTCAACCCAGGGATCACTTCTGTGGCTCTGCTCAACAGGAGCACAGGAAATAATTTTCTTGGGTGGCAAAAGCCAGAGTACCTTTTTGGCTAGGCTTATATATGCCCTAGGGCCAATAGCCTAGTACCTACCTATGAACCTGTATGACAGGTCCTGGCACCTGACAGACAGCTGACCATGACGTTTTCCTTATCCAGCCTGGTGAGAGGGACATCTGTGTGTCTCATGATGGAATTACCTATGACTAATATATTTGTTTTCACTCTTTCCTTCCTTAACAAAAATTACACACCCTTTTCCATTCTTCAACCAAATCTCACCTATTAATGTCTATTGCTATACTGTGCAGTCATCTTTATAACCTTCTACCAGAAACAATCCCCTTTATTCACTTCAATCTCCTTTATGGTGTCTTCAAAGCTTTTAAAGCATTTTTCTTGTAATCTGCCTAACCCACATGTCCTTTATCTTTAAAGGCTTTCTCTTCACTACTCTAAGCATTCCTGTGCCTCAGTCATGATGTCTGTTTGCTCATAACTGTAAATGTTTCTTTCTCAAATCTGTATCACTTCACAGTTCTCTCCACCCATCTTGTCACTTTTCTACCTGTACTGATATTACGTATGTCATTCTCCACAGGTCCTGGTCTTTTCTCCATCCATTTTTATTTCACTTACCTTAACAAGCTGTCTTCCAACTACATCTGTGACAGTAGTAAGTATATCACCATTATGTATCACATACACACTTGAACCTCCAACCTCCATGCTCTTCACTGCCCTTAGACTGACTTTTTTAAGTTGTTCTCCCTTTTCTTTCCATATAAACTTATCACAAACCTTTTGGATTATACCAAATTTGTATCTTGTATTTTAAAACCAATGTCTCTTTCCATATAATTAAAGAGTAAAAGATTTATAGCTCTCATTATGTCTGTCCTAGTCCCTAGTGTCAGGTGAGAGGGACATCTGTGTGTCAATGGATGGAGAGTTAAAGTCTCCCAAAACAATGGTGTACGGATGTATCTTGATACACTCAAGTAGATCCAAACAGGCTGACTGGATGTCCTGATTCAGGAAAGGGTCCTGTAGGTGGCAGAGACTTTAATACAGTCCCTACAACAGTTAAAAGCACCTAAAGTATCTCCAGGGAATCATGCTGTCTAACCAGGTCTAACCTGGTCTTTTCTCCATCCATTTTTATTTCACTTACCTTAACAAGCTGTCTTCCAACCACATCTGTGACAGTAGTAAGCATATCACCATTATGTATCACATACACACTTGAACCCAGGCCCCTCCACCTCTACCAACACATATAAGTCTATACTATTCACCTCTCTAAACTCCCAAAGCATAGTCAACAATGTACCAAACCTTTATGCTTGGCTTACACATAATAAACCTGATATCCTATCTATCTCTGAAACTTGGTTAAAACCCAACATAAAGGATCATGAAATTACACCACCAAACTACTCAATCATCAGAAAAGATAGATCAAAAAAAAAAAGGAGGCGGGGTTGCTCTACTATACTCATCCTCCTTGTCAGTCACCCCTTATAACAAACCCATCCCCAGTTTCAATAATGCTGAACTACTCCTATCACTACTTCAAGTCAATAAATACAAGCACATATGTATAGCCTCCCTTTACATTCCCCCTGGAGATAATATTACCACACTTGAGAATATCCTATCCTGGCTCTCCACCAACATTAGCAATGAAATCATAATTTTGGGTGACACCAATATCAATTGGTCATCCATTCATTCTTCCACAAACCCACTTAATATCAACCTTTATAACTTCTAACAACTAATAAAACAACATTACCCGCCCCTCAAAAGCTCTTTCCAAGGGCAGCATGCTAGACTGGATTCTAGTCTCTCACCCTCATTATTTCTCTGATAGTGGTACACTTCCAGACTCCCTTAGTGACCACCTACCTATCTTCACATATCGACTACCAGCACCTTTACAGAGAACACATAATTATATTACTACCTGCAACCATAAAAACTGCAACCCAATAGCTTTCTCTGACTCTCTAAAAGTAGTTGACTGGAATATTTTAAAAACTTTACCTCTAGACAATACCGTGGCCCACTTCAACACAACCTTCCTAAACCTTCTAGACTGCCATGCTCCTATAAGGACTAAAAGAATAAAACTAAAAACTACCCCCTGTTTAACCAAAGACACACTAACAGCCATGCGACATAGAGACAAGGCCTGGACACTTTATCAGAAAAATAAATCTCCACTCACCCATAATGAATTCAAAACACTTAGAAACAAAGTAAAAAGGCTTGTTATCACCAATCGGCAAAACTACTTTTCCATACTCCAAAACACTAATAAAACAAATCCTCAAAAATTCTGGAAAGGAATTTCTTCCCTTATCAATCCTAGCAAAATAGCCAACCCCAGCCCAGACCCTAATGCTTCTGACATGGACTTGGCTACACAATTCAACTCTTTTTTCATTAATTCTATTTCCAAACTAACCTCCTCATTCTCTGATACCACCGCATCCTTGACTTCACCCTCATCCTCCTCTACCTTTCCCTCCACTCCCATCACCACTCTTACTTCCTCTCCAATACCACCACCCTCAAATACCCTGCCCCCCCTTTCTACACCTTTCTCACTAAAACCTATTCCCACATCTACCAAAAAAAAACTCGTCCAGAAACTAAAGCCATGCTCTAATGCCCCAGACAATATTCCTTCATACTTCCTTAGCATAGCTTCAGAAGCCATTGCCTACCCTATTAGTATTCTAATCAACCACTCTATCCAAGAAAGCATAGTACCCCAAATTTGGAAAAAGGCCTTTATCATACCTTTGCATAAAGGTGGCAATAATAACAATACTACAAACTTCCGTCCCATAGCTATTCTGTCTCCCATCTCTAAACTCCTAGAAAAATGTATCCATTTGCAGCTCCTACCTTATCTCTTAGACAATCATCTGCTGACTCCAACTCAGCATGGCTTCAGACCCGGCCATAGTACTATGACAGCCCTCCTCTCCTTCTTAGAAACTATAAATAAGTTCCGGGACTCTGGACACATTGTTTCTACCCTGCTACTGGACCTCTCAAAGGCCTTTGACACTATCTCTCATAAACTACTCCTAAAGAAACTCTCCCAACTTAACTTATCTCCTTCCTCATTAAACTGGTTCTCTAGTTACTTATCTAATAGATCTCAAGCAGTTAAATGGAAAAAGGCCACCTCCTCATTCCTTAACACCCCAACTGGGGTCCCCCAAGGTTCCATATTGGGTCCTCTTCTATTCAACATCTTCATAAATGACTTCCGTAATTCTATCCCATTCTCTAATATTATTCAATATGTAGACGATTCAACTATTATCTGCTCTGCCACATCCATCCCTGTACTCCAAAAGCTTACACAAGACGCATTCTCAATCACTGCACAATGGATGAAAAAAAACACCTAGCACTAAATGCCTCTAAAACCAAATTAATGGTATTTACTCCCTCTAAACACATCTCTATCAATCCAAACTCTTTTTTAATCACTAGTAACAACAACACATCCTTGGAATTGGTGCCAGAGACTAAGTTACTTGGGGTTCAAATTGATAGTCAGCTTAAATTCAAATCCCACATACAACTTAACATTAAAAAAACTCATCAAAAACTAGGCATGCTCTACCGACAAAATTGTTTCCTTAAACCCTCTACTAAAATCACTCTCTCTTCCACATTCCTGATTCCCTCTCTTCTTTATGGAGCCCCACTCCTGACTAACCTACAATCTTCCCTCAAAACACAACTTTCCTCATGCTACAATAAAATAGCCAAATTCGCTACTAGTCACAAAGCATCTACTCACCATTGTTCTTCTCTCCACAAACGTGAATGGCTAGAACTACCCAACCAACTCATCGATTCTCAACTTACTCTTGCTCATAAGCTCATTTTCAAACCCTTCCTTTGTCCATCTCTTTCCTCTGCCTTTAAAATGCACATCCCCAACAGAGGACTCAGAACTAATAACCAAAACCTAATTGAATTATACAAACCAATACGACCCCCAGGTAAAAAATCTCCTATCCTATAGTCTAGCACGTCTCTGGAACTCCCTACCTCCAGCTATTCATACCACTTTCAACCACTTTACATTCAAAAAAATCCCTTTACTCTCATCTACTAACCCAGTGGGAATGCTCTTGCACCCATCCTTCATAAATCAAGACTGCCTTTACCTCTTTCCTCCTCCATACCAACAAGAATTCAAGACTGCCTTTACCTCCTTCCTCCAACAACAAGTTCCTTGTTTCTGCCTCTCCTAAAGTATTACTTTGTATCCTGTAGCTAGCTACCTAACTCAAAATGGCTTTCAGTATCTCTATTGAAATGTTTCCATTTTCTAGTCAGTTTCATCAGTAATGTCACCTAAATGTTATACTCTTACTATATAATTTTGTAAATACTGTAATATGAATTGCTTTTATAGTATGTACCATCTGTAATGTTCATCACCAGTATGATGCTTAACTATGTAATTTTGTAAATATTGTAATACATATCCAAAAACTATGTAACCTTGTTTCTGTAGCTTTTCTCCCCAGGACTCCATTGAAAACGGGTTTATCTTGGCCCAATGGACTATCCTGGTAAACCAACTGCAAATAAAATAAATAAATAAATAAATAAATAAATAATAGTGTATTAACTCTTCCAGGCATATTAACTGATACCTGATTTATCATCATTTTCAAATCTACCTAGTTTCTGTCCCTAACTTACATAATGAAGCATGCACTTTTGGTAAAAAAATGTGTCCATTTCCACAGTGCTTCTTAGCCCCATGTCTCTCACCTCATTAGCAGTATTTTTAACAAATACTATTTTTCAGGTAATAATGCAATCCTGATTCGTCTCTGAATTTTCAAAATACTTGCAACCCTCAGGGTAATTCAGCATCATCTACTTATAAAACCATTATAAAATCCTCAGCAAACATGGACAAAATTCTGCTTATATATTTATCAGTTTTCTCAACTCTTGTACTGTCATCTCCAATACAAATAAGAATATACTTGGCAACAAAATCTATCCATGTTGTGAGCTTCTAGGCAGATGTACCTCCTGTAATCTTTCCACATACCAAACTTCATATCCAAGGATTCTTATTCAACACCTACTGCATAAAATATCCATCTCCAATTAGATCCAATGTCTCAAACATATATCCTAAATTACTGTATCAAATGCCCTGTTTGTCTATAAACTGTACTCCCATTAAAAAAAAAAAAGAGAGAGAGACGTACTTTACATTGGTATACTGATGACATCACATTCATGAAACTTGTCTGGCTATACTTTACTCCTTTTGGCAGTATTCTTTCTAGGCTCTACCAATGGGATCCTGGCTAACATTTTCCCATCCACATCATCCAATGAATTAGGAAAAAACTTTCCTTATCTGCTGGGTTCCGTCTACTGTTGGGCAGGACTACTATTGTCTTCATCACTTATTCAGATAATTTTCCCTCATTACCTATTATATTCAATTATACTTTTATTTACTTACAAAACTCTTAAAGTTAAACATCTGGCCCTCCAACATTGCCTTTACTAATATATTTAATACCACATAGCAACTGCTTCATCCCTATCTATTTTAAAATGTTGTATCTTCCCCCACAGCAATTCCCCTCACCAGTCTCTAAAGCTCCCTCCCATTATCTGAATTCCCTTGTAGAGGAGGCAGTACAATTTTCTAAATTATTTCCCAGTATACCTACTATTGTATCTTTTGAATTTCCTAAGACCCAAAGCCCCATCTTTTTTGCTTGATGTTTTAGATTTTGTGTAATCAACATAATTTTCTTCTCAAAGTGTCCACAAATAACCTCTCCAGTTCATCAGCTTTACTAACTTCAGTTTACTATTTGCTGAGTTCTATCTTTTAGCTTGTATACATCCTACTGGTATTTCTTCTTCACTTAACGTTGTGACTGCTTCAGATGCACCACCATGTTCTGCTTTCTATCCCTGGTTTCATCTTTTTATACCCAAGGCATTCTATGATCCTCCCCTGCCACACCACATTTATATTATTTCATTCCTATATTCATCTATCTTTGAATCTGTTTTGTGTCATCACTGGTGCAGCCACGCCCTCTAGCCATATTGTCTCTTCCATCCCTTCTCTGCCTCATCTCAGACTTTTACTTTATTAAGACTGTATATTGTAATATGCAAATAACCAGTGTCTCTGTACTCTTCATTTCACTGTTATTTTTTGTCTACTCAAAGCCTAGGCATCCTCATCAGCTGTGTGCTTTCATCACTCAAATAAGTAAACCTTTTATCCTCATCGTCTTTCTCCAAACATCTCTAAAATCTGCTACCTCCATGACTTTAACACTTAGATCCTTTATGAAATTCCAGCCCCCAAATAAATGATCCCCCAATTACAAAACCATACTGAAATCTCCTACCACTATGACACAATCTCCTTCTTTCTTCCATCTTCCTAGAGCAGTCAAACATGTCTTCAACAGTACTGTCCTATTTTAATTTGTCCCATAATAAGATGCCACCACCACCACACTTTTATTTCTGCCTCCCCCATCTCTCAACTATGCTTCCTCCCTTCTCATCTACTTTGCCATTCCTTCTTCTTTCTTGAAATGTGCTCTCTCAATATCCCTACCCCTTCCGTTTCTTTGTGCAGCATACCTGCAATGATTTGCATTCTCTCACTTGTAATTTTCCTACCTCCAACAATTTCTTTCTCATTTCCTGTAATAGTACAATATCCACTCCCTCTATTACTAATTCCATTGAAGCCATATCCTTTTAATTGGATTATTATTCTCAATATATTCCTTGCACAAGTAGTCATCAATTTCCCAACCTTTCAGTATGCTCATCCACTTCTCCTCCAAAGCAACACTGATTAACTCTTGAGTAAGACCACCATGTCTGCATGTACTCCACTGCAGCAGTGAACATTACCAGTGATTGCCCCCTCATCTTTAATTCTATACACTTACATATACAATCTGCCCCCAGCTCAGTGTATCTTTGTTGGGCAACAATTTTCTTTATCAGCCCTCCCTGTTCCCCTAACTTACCTAATTTTCTATTCTACTCATGGGGTGAGAGTCAGTTTCCTTCTTTGGGTTCTAAATCCCTTAATATCCTTAAATTCCCTTCCATCCTCCCTCTTATAAAACCTTACTCACAAGCTTGTTGCTTCCCTCCATTTCACAAAAAAGAATCATTTGTAGTTTTTGCACTGCTTCTAATAATCTTTATAACCCATTTACTATTGCGCTTTTATGTTTCCTTACCTCTTCTGTCAGCAGACAGCATCTCTAGGTTTGTTTCATTAGAAAGGGCTAAACTTCTTTCATTTTTTCATTTAATTATATGCACCTGATTGTAAAACAATTTTGTGATTTGCTTTATTTCAACAGAAATAATTATTATTAACCTGGTCCTTACTTTACATGGCCTTAAGCAATTGATATATTACATTATTCCTTTTTTCACCCACATAAAAGTTATAAGCAAATCTTTCAGATAAAACTACAAACTGAGCTTTGTTCCAAAGGTTGACAGCAGTAATAACATATTCTTTATTGGCATCAGAAAAATGAAAAAGAAAATTTGCAACTATATATATAAAGATTTATCATGTTTAGTTTTTCAATAACATATATTTTTAAGTTTATGACATGCACAAAAGTGGGATAGACAAAAATAGCACCGGGCATCATTTTGACAGCAAGTGTAATTGCTATAACTGTGCAGGAAGATTTGAACTGCAAAGGAGGGCATGTCACTTGCTGTATGCATAATGGCCTGAACTACAAAAGAGGTGGCAGCTGATATTTAATAAAGTCACATATGAACTAAATTCAAGGGACTAGAGGAAATATTAATTCATAAAGATTTGTGTACTGGGGACCAATATGAAAATATGATGGGGATATTATGTAATAAACATATGAACAGCATAATGTGGGATAAAACTAAAGTCTTCCCTAGGGAGTGTGTTCTACATGTATATGAAATACATTGTATATATGTCTTTAAGCCTAATCTGTAACTTAATTTCATAATGCTTTACTGTACCTTCTTTTGTGGATCACTACCAAATAACGACAAACTGTAGGATATGATTCAGCTCTCTTCATTAATTAATGTGATAATTAGTAATTTGAAGCAAGAATAAATATCTGCCTGTTGATGTTTAAATTGGTAAAAAAAAATACCAAGAATAGCAAAATTCTAAGTATTTTCTTGATTAATACACTAAAATGCTGCTTCTAGACTGTAAATGCTATTGACACTGTGAGTAAGCATAATGGCTTATTTTCCTCGAAGCTTATATTCTTGGTAATTGTATTTCTCGTGCAACAAATGCCTAATTATATAAACTAAAATAAAAGTAGCTTGTGTAAAGTTACAATAACAAAAAGAAAGTGACAGTTAATCAATAGGTTTCTGTGTATGCTAATTTGTTTCTTCAGCATTATGAAAAAATCAGCAACAAAATGAATGTTCTATAAGAGGAATAAAATCATAACGGAAAAGAGATATCAATCATAAATATAATACATCAGTAATAATAGCTAATAAAATGCAGAAATATACTTCAGGAGGCCTGTAGAAATAATGATGACTTCTACAATAAAGTTAGAGAAGTCACCCTAGTTACGGGCACACGCAGACTGAGCTGTAAAATTTCTTTAAACTTTGAGCTTCATTTCATTTTATTTGTTTCTGTTGATTTGGCTCGTATCAGTAGTTGCTTCTTTGACAAAATCTGACATATGATTGACTGTATTTTTCGATCCAGGTTACAGTGAGCTTGCACCACAGCTGATGTAGGGACCTGGATATATTTGACCTAAGGCAGGCTCCGTTCTTTATGCTTTTTATCCAAAAAAATCGCCATTACCAGTTTTGTCAAACTGCTAAAGCATAATAAGAAGATTATAATCTAATCGTTACATTGCATAATAAACGATTATCAAGCATTAAATCACAGGAAACAAGAATACCTGTACTGAAACTCAGCCATATGTCCGCAAATAAAAACAGAAGCCACTCATAAAAAAATCAAAACATTGTACTCATAAAAGTTGGAGGTTATCAAGCACTGTTAAATCAAAGCAACCAAGTGTTATATTGTTGCTCATTTCAGTTCTACTGAAGTCCTTTTTTGAACTAAAAGTAAATTAGATGTGTGCAGTATCCCTCACATTCATCTACTACACTCATTTTCAATCCTTGCATACTAAAATACTAGGTACTAACATAGATAAGCTGCAGGTACTCAGTTATGTTTAACTAACTCATGCACATATGATTAGACAGTGGGTATCATTTTTATTTTTATATGTGAGGAACTGTAAAACTAAATACAAATAAAAGTAAAACAGAAAGGGGCACATGCAAATCGGTCTAAAACACATTTGTTGAAGCCAACTTATTTGACAATGGTTTACTGAACTGGCATTCACATCATAGTATTATATAATTTAAGACCAGTTTGGAGGTCTCTGACCCCCCCCCAAACCAATAATTTTAACTGAACATATTTACATTTTGGGGGGTGTACAAATCTGACACATAGAATCTGCTTTCACTGAAGAGCTTTGGATGACAGAAGTTCTGAATAAAAAAAAGTCCAGTCAACAGAACACCCAAAAGAGGGAACAAAATATCAAATAAATATAAGGTGAATAATGGAAAAAGAGTTAGTGTACATGTATTATAATAGGCATAGTATGCATTGTCCTTTCATATGGATATGCAGATTTCAAGATTATTAGCTATGTCAGTTACAAGAGTTGTCCACTTGACTTGAGTCAGAAAACTAGATCAAGAATTGCCTTTGTGATCATTTATTAATGCAAATTAACATCAAGACACCAATACTGAATAATACCAGCCAACATAACAAATGAACATTAGAGGCCATAGACATAAAATAACCAAGGCAGACAGTTGGCTTTCCCAAGTCCATTCTGCCCCACAAATTACTGTCCTGGAATGTACACCTAGCCCCAAGTTAGATCTCACAATCCACCAAAGTTGAGACTTACACCATTTTGCCCATAGGTCTTGCCTTAGAAACCATAACACTTCAGTCTTCCTGATCTATCAATAAATCAAGAGGCAATTGAACCAAAATGGAGAATATCAGGAGGTCATTGAGGCTGCAAGGTGGCCACCCACCTATTTGAAGGTACAACAAACTGGTATATGGCTCAAGGATAACCTCTGCAGCTGACCAAGGAAGCCCAGGGTAGGGTAGAAAGAGGCCTGACACTCCAGCCACCAAAGTACTTTGTTACAGACAAAAAGGGAGTTATTTAAACCCCTTCATGGCTCTGCCACTTACCCAGACACTCACGTGTGGACAAATGAGTTTGGAAGCAAGCCATCTTTATAAGTTAAAACTATTTGTCCTTCTTACAAATACGTGTAAGAATATATACAGAAACAATAAACAATATTTATTTGAATGCATTACACTTTAATTTCTACCATCTATCTGCATTCTGCTTAAACACTTTGCAAGGCATTTAATAGTATAATTACACCTGGCACTGAACAGCACACCTACCTGTTCTTTGAAGTCTTCTAGAAACTACCTTCTGTTTTCTTTACCAAAGGAACTCAAAAGCATATATATATATATTTATGTATATAGTCTGCATGTATGAATGTATGTATGTATGTGTACATATATGTATGTATTTATTTATTTATTTATTCATTTGATTGCCAAAATAGGCCAGCTGGGCAAAAAAGGCCAATTTTCAATGGAGGTCAGGCAGGAAAAACTCCACAAATTAACATAAAAGCTGCAGATTGAAAAAGACATGCACAGTTTCATAGGATAACTAACAATATATATGTGGACAGTATAATTGATAAGATAAAAAATCATTTTTAACAGGATAATGCACAAGATATCATGAAGTCAAGTAGGGTTATATTAATTTACATACCTTTCATACTGTTGTTTAGAAAAAAAAACAATTATTTTGGTAGATTGCACAGAAGTAGATGCCACAGACTATGTCTAGTTGCTATTAATCAAAAAATGTAAGCAAGAGTTGATGCGAAGTACTGTACACTGTATAGTAAATATAGAAAAAGAAAGAATGTTGGTGATGTTACGGTGCAAGAGAAGGGATGCAGCAGAGTGATATATTTTACATGTTCTTCATCAAAATGTTCATTATTTTACTGCAAGAGAAATTACAGGGACATAATCTAGTTTTCAGGACTAAGGCCCTGAGTTTCACCGTGAAGTGTTTTACATTCATAATATGTCTTATGTTATATGACAGGCAATTCTATCTTTTAGATGTAAATGTGGAATACATGAATTGACCTGCTTGAAAAAAAGCCTCAATCGAGGAGTTTGTTCTGCGTATTAAATGAGAAAGAGAAAGAGAGCCTTAGCTAATTGCAGTATTGAGATTATTTATAAAAATATTGAAGATATATGGGCCGAGACTTGACCCTTGGGGAACTCCATTCGATAAAGGTCTGAAAGATGAATTGAATAATTGCCATTTAAAACACTGAGTTTTATCAGAGAGGTAATCTTTAAGCCAAGTTATTGTGGAGGTATACAAGACTGAATAAGATAGAGTTTGTACCAGTTTAGGATGTTTTTACAGTATCTGTGTTGATGTTTTGTATTGTGAAAGGTTAGTAAAGCCATAGTGATACTTTGTGAAGGATGAAAGCTGTGCTGGATGAGGGATAGCAATTTATTTTTAAGAAAATAGTTTAGTTGGAGAGAATGAATACATATTTTTAAAATTTTTGACAGTGGTGAGAATATGGCTATGGGACAGTAATTTGATAACTCCACTGGTTTTCCACCCCTGCGATGAAGGAGAGTATATTTTTTTCCACAGTTTGGGAACACAGGATTCTGAAATGGAACTATTTATAATTATGCTCATGGAATAGGTTATGACCTCAGCTGACAGTTTTAAATATTCTGCTGGAAGTTGGCCAAGTTGAAGGTTTTAGCTGAAATAGTAGCCTGCACATTCATTAGTGTGGACAGGTTCTAGTGAAAATTCTGGGGAATTACTTATTGTATCATGAGGAATATTTATTGTGTTATCTGGTCAATTTTTCTAAACTGGTGAAACTGCTTAAAGTGTGATTTGAATTTTTGATCAACATTTAGGTCAGTGTCCTTTTGTAAAGGATTAGAGTGCGTGATTTTTTTCTGAGGTTTAAGAGATTATTAATGGTTGCCCAGCAGTGTTTGGAGGTGATGAGGTAGTTATTCTTGAGGTTTATGCAAAAATTAATGTTTCTAATGGATCTCTCACTTGTCTGTATGTTTGTGGCTGGACTGATTTTTATTATTAAACTAATGTTCCCATTCATTATCCCTTTGTGGCATTACCTGTTTGGTATTTTGGGTTAGGCAAAGGGGCTAAGTTAGATTTGACAAACTTCTTTCTTAGATGTGCATCATTACTGAGGTTTACCAAGAAGCACAACTTGCTCACTGTGTCACCTAAAGGTATGATTTTTAAAGGTGACCAGTTTATTTGTTTTAGCCTGAGAGAAAGGAAGTTGGATTAAAAATTCAGAGACTTCTAAATAGGTTATATGACACGGGCTTATAGATTTTGGGCCATTTGCAGGCAGCATATGTAGGACTCTGGTCACTTAGTGAACCTGAAAGGGTGACTGTGACTGAGATTATATCAAAAGCATTGGATAGTATCTTGTCAAGAATTGTGTCTATTTGTTTTTGTGTTGAATTTGGTGGGAGAGTTAAATAATTGTCTAAACTTAAATAAATTGATGATGTTATACATCTAGTTTTGTTTAGTCAATTATAAATAAAGTTATCAAGTTTTATTGTTTACTGGGTGATATTTATGGCTCTTGAGACTATGTATTAAATTGTGGAGGATTTAGCACTTAGTATTT
Source organism: Protopterus annectens (assembly GCF_019279795.1). NCBI lineage: Eukaryota > Metazoa > Chordata > Ceratodontiformes > Protopteridae > Protopterus > Protopterus annectens. The sequence continues at coordinate 543,372,476 of NC_056743.1, read as the reverse complement.
AGTGGGGTATATATGATAATTAAACATGAGGTCTTTTTTGGAGTTGAATTTTAGTAGACTAACTAGGATTTCTAGATAAACCACAGCAACCAAATGTAACGAATAGTATTATAGAGACCACAGCAGCAATCCAGTAACTCCAAAGAAGGAATTTATTTATGAAACAGCAGTTGTAAAGATCTCAAAAGCCTTTAACAGAGTACATCCAATAAGGAAAAACTCCAAGTTTATATATAGCAACACTCAATTGAATAATTGATTAATGACTTATATCACACACTTTTGACCAAATCTTATTAAAACTACACATGATTATACAAAACTTTTCCAGAAACATTCTTGATTCAAACCCACAGGGAACATAGTATTAAATTTTAAAATTAAAAATGCTTCTTTTTTCCTCAACAATTGTTTAACTTGTTCATCTGTCATAAACTTATTACATTTCACATTATCTAAAATTGTAGCCTGAAAACCCTCTAAACTTCCCTTATGTACTTCGTTAAAATGTACAGCTATAGGACTAGATAGTTTATAATTTTTCACATCCCTTATATGTTCTTTTATTCTACAGGAGAAACTTCTTTTAGTCTCACCTATATAGAATTTATTGCAAGTACATTTGATTGAATATATGACTCTCAGGCTATTACAAGTAAAATTTTCATTTGTTTCAAAATTCTTGTTATTAATCTTATCAAACCTTTGAGTAACAAAACTACTATATCTCCCACACACACTATTTTCTTTTTTTTTTTTCTTTTTTTTATTTCCAATATAGGTCTATGAAACCTACTATAGAACCTAAAAAAAATAATCTTTCTTCCCTATTAAAAAGAAATAGAAAAGAATTTTTTTGTTTATAATGTACTCTCTTGCTTGCTTATAATATTCCAATTGGATTTGATTATATCTATAATTTCTTCTTGATATTACTGTATAAGTAGTAATAAATATATATTTTTTGTTTCCTTTTTTTTTTTTTTTATTATGTCAAAAAACACATTTAACAGATTTACTATTAAGTACTTTTATTCATGCATTCTTTCAAATTCATTTAATATATCTATAATACTGAATTAATCAAATTCAAATATATTATTTTGAAGGCACATCATATTATTCAAAAGCTCCACTAGCAGAAACAATGCGGCCGTCCCTGGTTGGATTTAACAATCCCTTATGAATTTTGAAAAACAAAGAAACATGGCATTTTCTGGGATTTTTATAGCAAATTTATCTGTAACATCTTTAACAGAAAAATAATATAATCTTTCAAACAAACAATGAGCTCTATCATAATCAGTTATATATATTATCACGTATAGCTATATTTATCTTCAAATGTTTGTAACACATAGATAAATATGTATAATAATTCATCACAACTAACTACTTTTTTCTTTATCCGGGTTTTTAAATACCATATGTTTATATTCCTAATCAATTAATGCTTGCCATGCCATTTTATTTTTATTTATATTCATTACTTTTTTTTTTTTCTTGACTTATAAATTTATCATAAATTATTTGTACATTATGATTTAATGATTTATCTAAGCATATTATGCTCTCATTATTACAAAATGGAACAAAAACACTTTTCTTTTTTATTATCAGTGTTGTTTAACTTGCAGTTATTATTATTATCATTCCCCAGAACAAAACAACAAAAAAAAAAGCTACCAGCTACTACTACATTCATTCATCTTTTTTAGCAACTTCCTGATTGGTTAGTTTCAAAAGCAAAAATGCGTTAACTTTAACTAATACATAGGGGGAAGGACAGTAATATGTATTTTCAAACCTTTAATTAATACTGATATGTGAGCTCAGACAGCTCCAAACCAGATATAATTAACCACATATCTCACATGTAGAACACAAATTTACACTACTAGTCCCATTTCAGTCCTTTGATAGCGTTGTTGTTTGATAGTAGCCTGTGTTGCACCATTCCAACAACCGTTAATCAAATTTGGAAACCGAAACCATTTCATGACCTGATGGGGCCCTTTGGACATTTTGTAAACCGGTTATTGCTTGATCAGACCTGTACGTGTGGTTTTCTCCTTTAGGCGAATATGCCGTTCATGAATTTCTTTTCTGCTCATTCATAATGATTGATTTGCTTTGAAATTTCGTCTTGTGCACCGCAGTTAGTGATATTCTGGCATAACCCAACCCTCCTTTCTCTCTTCTTTGCTGTTTTGTTTTTAGACGCTCTGCCTACCAATATGTGAAACCACTCTAAGCTGCAATTATGTGCCACAGCTATCCACCTTTCATAAAAACCAGATCAAAGCGGGGATGGATTTTTATAGTTTTAACCCCGAGGAGTGATGGTTATTAAATGTGTCTGCTTTCTCCGACTCTTGAAAAAGGTTCTGGTTTTCCATAACTTTATCTCTTTAGTCATTATTCCAACACCCATTTCTTTATGCGTTGATACTGCCACCATCCTGTAGACCAAAAGGAATTACTGGTCATTATAGATAAACCACTAATTGATTAATGACTCACACATCACACTTTTCTTGACCAAAAATTTACAAACATGATTATACAAACTTTTTTTTTTTTCCTTGATTCAAATTTCACAGGGACATATACATAGTATTAAATTTAAAATTAAAATGCTTTTTTTTTCAACAATTGTTTTAACTTGTTCATCTGTCATAAACTTATTACATTTCACATTACTAGATAGTTTATAATTTTCACATCCCTTATATGTTCTTTAATTTAGGTCTATGACCTACTATGTACAATAAAATCTTTAATATTTCTATAATATTCCAACTGGATTTGATTATATCTATAATTTCTTCTGATATTACTGAATAAGTAGTAGTAAAATATATATTTTTGTCTTGTTTCTTTTTTATTTTTGTACCATGTCTATCTTCTGATTCAGCATTTCTATCTCTATTCTCACTACATAATCTTTTTATATCTATTATTCTCTGTATAATGAATAGATTTCATAGTATGACCTGGGTGAAAACTTTCCCCATGTAATATATTATTACTACTAGGAATTTCTATTAATTCAACATCGACCTTTTGTAGTCCATCAAATTTTATTCCTCTATTATTAGCATTAATTTGATTTATAAATTGATCCACTAACTCATAACCCCTTTACAAACAAAAATAAGATCATCAATATATCTATATTGATTAGTATAGATATACTGCTGCTCAAACAGGCCCATAAATATATTGGCATAACAAGGGGCAAATGGAGCCCCCATAGCTGTTCCCTGTTTTTGCCTATATAAATGACCATCAAATTCAAATATATTATTTTGAAGGCACATCATCATTAATTCTGTAATATATTACTTTCTCCTAAAAAATGTTTCATAGCCCTAATACCATCAAGATGTTTGATATTTGTATAAAGACTTACAACGTCTATAACTATAAAATTGCTGCTGTGGTCTCTATATAACTAGGATTTCTGTTTTGTCATTTTTGGGCACTACTTCAGAATAAATGGAGAGCAGTAAGGTATTTGCATATATGTCAGGTACTCCTTCACATTTTTGTATAGTATATCAGACCATATTATATTTTAGCCTTTCGGTAGGACTTCCTTATCCTTAATGGTGGGTTTTAGCCATGTCTCAGTGAAAGATAAAATGTCTGACTTGTAGGAAGAGACCCAGGCATGAAGCTTAGTAGTTTGTTTGAGAATGTATGATTATTTAAGTTGAAAAGCTTGATGTCAGAGTAACTATTCATTGGATTTATTTGATTAGTGTTACATGGTTCAGAGGAGGTAAAATAATGTTATACTATTATGACTGGACCCACGTTATGATGTATGTCTCCACATGATATTAGAAAAGATATAGAGAGTTGTTAATAGGTAGGGAACATATTAAACCAATGCTCCCATCCTTTGTCCCTTTGTAGTATTATATATTTGGTATTTTGGTCAGGCACAGGGCTGAGTATGATTTGACATTCTTCGACATGCATTGTTATTAAGGTTTATTAAGAAGCACAAGCTGATTTGCTGAATTGTTCAATTTTATGTGGGACTGCATATCTTTTTTTGCTATCACTGATTAGGAATAGGGATAATGTTTGTTTGATTCTTAAGTGTTTATTTTTTGGATAATAATAGAAATTAATTTTGTTATAGTCAGCTTACAGTTATCTGCAGTGGTGGTGCTGCGGTAGCGTTGTCGCCTCACAGTAAGACGCTGTCCAGTTCGATTCTTAGCTAGAGCATCTTTTGCGTGGAGACATGCGTGAATGGGCATACCTTCGTTGAAGGTTGTGCATCAGGGCTGGTAACTTGGCACGTAAAAATCAACTACCAATCATTAGTGGACTGGAGTTCTGCTGTGGTGACCCCTAACCAGGAAAAGCCGAAAGACACAACAACAACATAGTCAGCTTACAGTTGCACAAAGATGAAGATGCTTGCGCATAATGAGAGGTAAAATGCTGATGTATATTGAAAATAGTATTAGTAGGTATTGATATTAGGAGTTTAAAATGGTAGGCAGTTAAGAAGGAGATGGTGATGTGGGCAGCTTTTAGAAAAAGTGGTGAGTAGATGTTATGAGAAGTGATGAGTCTGAAAAAGGAGAGTAAAAAGAAGGTGGAGAGAAGAAGGAAGAAGAAATGACTGAAAAGTGAAGTGAATTGCAGCACAGTTTTTCTTGAATAGTAGAGGAAATGTGGAGTATTTCGGGCTACGTACTGCAGACAAGTTTATTTCCTGAATAGTATAGCAAATCAGACTACAACTCTAGAGTTATCTTTCTAGTAGAGATTAAAGTGGAATTAGAGAAAGGAAAAGGAACATCAGTCTGAAAGAAGTTATAAGTGAACTGTTGTGGATGATTAAGAAAAGAGTTTAGTCCTAGTACTGATATGAAGTGATTCAACAGATTAACAAAGCAGGTGGTGAGAAGCTATATTTATGGTGGAGATCAATATATTTGGTTAATTTGCTGATGATGTGGTTGCATGGGAGTGGTTACAGTTGTATACCTTTTCTGATATGGGGAGTGGATGAGAATGGGTGCATAGCCGGGAGTGAAGTGAACTCTGTTTTCTACAGTTGCAGCCGTGAGGAATTACACACAGATTTGTTGTTAAGTTGTGCTAATTAAAGGATCTTCCTTACGCTAACAATGTAGTCATTTATAAATGAGCTGATATGCCAGGAGCTTGCTTTACTTTACTTTACTAAGACTCTTGATAGGCGTACACTATTTCTTATTTTTCCGGACTCCAAAGATTAGAGAAGGGTAGCAAGAAGCAAATTAGAGGAAAGGGACTGTCAGACTAGAACAATGCCTAAATATATGGAAGCAGAGTCACTATTCTCTATGCACGTCCTGTAAAGCTGCAGATCATGTCAAACAGTGATTATGAATATGCTGTTATTCTTTATAAAATGCTTGATTATACTTAGAATAAAACAGTGTTATTCATATATCAGGGGAATCTTTTGGATGTGTGTGTTGGGTTAAAGTGTGAATGCAGCTCACAAAGCTGGAGTGTTGGTAGGTGACCTATAAACTAAAAAAAAAATGACAATGGTGCCAAAAACTATGACCTGGCATAGGAAACCGCAATCTAACCTCAGTTGACTATGGTATGAATATCCAGTTCTACACACTGGAAATGGTTTAAAAATATCTCCTTTAACTCATTATATCCAATTGATGCATCCCGGTCCAGTGGCTGTTAACTCCTACTGACACCTCTAGGTACCACATATTGTTTGTTCATCTTTGCATCAATAATTTCAAAACCATGCTATGTACAAAGTTTTAAAAGATTTTGTCTTAAAGATTACAGAATACCAAACTCACCTGCATTAATATTTGATCTCTGTCTAGTGCAGGTAAATAGATATTAACTGGTTTTTATTATATAAATTTATATAGGTATAATTTTCACATTTTTCTAAACATCTCAACAAACAAGTAATGCAGATGGAACTCCATTGCCTCATATGAAAGCTCTCAGCTAGATGAGTAAAATGCTACTGATAGTATGTGTGTAACTTGAGCGGTTGCTGAGATACTGTATGTTGTTTACAAAATATTACAAACGTAATAGTTACTGTGTTTACTGTGACTTATAACATTCAGTTTAAGACCTAGAACCTAAAGAACACTACCACTATAATACTGAAGAGTTTGCCATTTAAGCAATAACCGACAACGTGGTGTGGTTTATTGAAAATTTACCCATGGTTGGTGTGGTTTAATCACGAGGGCAAAGCCAAAGTAATTAAACAAAGGCAACCATGCGTACATTTTCAATATACCACAACCACGGAGTCGGTTATTGCTATTATACAATGACATTATTTAAGAAAAAAATACTTACTTTTCTTAAATAATGTCTTTGTATAATGGCAGATTGCTGTTCTTCTGCCGGTTGTGGTATACTGCATCTGCATTTTTATGTACTGCGCATGCGTATGGGACTTGCATTCCCACGCATACCCAGTACATCAAGGCTTTGAAACGGCAGCAACAGAAAAAAGAAAGTCTCCATTGCTCTGTTTTCTGTCTTTTTTTATTGTAAAAAAAAAAAAAAAGGTTTTAGGGCAGTTTAGAGCAACGGAACAAAGTCCGGGCGACCGGACCTTTTTCCGTTCGTATATTGTGGGATTTACAACAGGCACACTGGTTAGGCTGGCCAATCAGCATGCACATTTTTAAATATTAATAGGGAGACATTGTATAATGTATATTTCTTTCATAATCCCTGTGGTCTGCCTCTAGGAAATTACAGTGCAAACTTCCTGAGTTCCATTTGAGTGAATGAGTTAATCAGGCTATTTTTGCTAGTAGTAGATAATTTAAAAAATCCTCAATTGCCGGAGCTGGTGAGGTGTTTTACTGCACATTAAATTAAGATAGCAGCTTTCAGAGCAAACAGTATTAAGTGCTACACACACTGTCATTACCAAAGGCAATCATCAAATGTACCACTCACCCTGCAGTGGCATTTTTGTATCGTACTCCTGAACAGGAAATAATATCAGCAGTGCTTTACATAGCATGCGCCAAGTAATCGTGTGGCTCTACCCTATGGGGAGTAATCATGAAACACAATATGGATTTTAAAACAGACAAATCATTATTATATTATTTTAAACATCATACAACACAGGCATTTGAAAAATCAAGTTACTAATACTGATAAAAATCCTTCCACGCATTAAACATTTTTAGTTAGTTAAAATAAATACTAATTTAAAGATTGTGATGAAATATCTTTTACACATTTACTGTTAATACTGATGTATTAGTAGTTATTTCTGAACTTATTATACAGATGGCAGATGGCGTTTTGCTAAGACATATGTCAGGTCATATTCACTGGAATCATCACAAGAACATTTGTTTCCCAGAATAAAACTATTTTAAATCTAGGGATGTACAGAGGGTCCAAGACTTCATGACAGACTTCAAACTTATCTAAACAGCAAGGCAATATCTACTTCTGAGCCTGCTTTATTATACCAGCATCATAAATAGCTTTTATTCAGCTCATTTAGATAAACTTCAATAAACCTGTAACTACACTGGTAAATTGTCCAAGGACATCTGAGGAGACTGCATCTCTGTTGTTACCTCTTAGACCTACAGCCAGATTCAGTAAAGCTGTCATGGTCTGCTCACATGGTAGCGCACTGTTTTGGATTCTGTAAGTGGCTCTAAACAGTGTGTAGAGCCACACGCAGCAATGCAAATAAGGTAAATACTGTGGCATGCAAATTACAGCATAAGCAGCTGAATTGTATGCTGATCAACCAATCCAAGATGGAGCAGCTATTCAACAAGCTATAAAGCAACCATGTAGACTCAGTGCTGGTTTTCTCTGTGAATTCCAAAACCTACTGGAATACAGCCACGGAAAGGAGTCTACACAGAAACAATGTTAGGGTCTGCTGTTGCTTTACTTCATGTATATGTGCAATAGTCTGAAGTCAATGCTGCTGCTGTTGCTAATTGACCAAGGCCAAGAAGAGAAGAATTTTCAGACCCTGGGTAACTTATCACAACCTACATCATGTAGAAATTGTAGAGCACTACATGGTGAATTCCAAAACCTACTGGAAGACAGCCACGGAAAGGAGTCTACACAGAAACAATGTTAGGGTCTGCTGTTGCATTACTTTATGTATATGTGCAACAGTCTGAAGTCAATGCTGCTGCTGTTACTAATTGACCAAGGCCAAGAAGAGAAGAGTTTTCAGACCCTGGGTAACTTATCACAAACTACATCATGTAGACATTGTACAGCACTACAGGGTGGATAGAGACACACTAGAAAAACTCTGCAACTTCTGTCGTCCTCAACTCAGACCCAGGGCAAACTGAGGCAAACCCATCCCAGTGGAGGCAAAGGTATGTGTACTACTTAGAGTCTTAGCTACAGGTACCTTTCAGAGACCAACAGAGGACATGCTAGGGGTGACACACCAGCATCAAGAATCCTCCATCGATTCTTTAATGCTATGCTCCAGCATGATAGCGACCACATATATTTACCCCATACTCCTGAGGATAGGTACAGAAATATGCAGGAGTTCTACCCTGTAGCATACTTCCTTGAACTACAAGGTGCCATACATTGCACACATGTAGAAATTAAGGCACTGCCATGGGCGGTCATATGTAATGCCAAGGGAATCATCTTGACATTACAACCCTGGCAGTTACGATGGCTCACATATCTGGCACACCTCCCAGCTGAATCAGATGTTCACTAGGGGGATATCCCACAGGGTCATTTACTGGGGATGTAGTTTATGCACTGCAACCATGCCTGATGACACCCATCAGTAATGTACACACACACCTGCTGAAGAATGGCATAATAAGACACATGCTCAAACCAGAAATATCATAGTGTATGTGTTTGGGCTGCTGAAGTCACAGTTCTGGAGCCTAGATACATTTGGGGAGCACTGAACTACAGTCCATGGACCTGTACAAAATATTCACAGTATATGCCATGCTACACAACATCATCCTAAGAAAACAGCTTCAGCAGGATCAACAAGGGGAAGGAGCACACATCCCACCACCAATGGCAAGGTCACCACAGCCACATGGAAGTGAGGGGTCAGACGGGAAGCAGCAGCTGCTGTGGGTGTAGGCAGATGTAGGTGTGCTCAATATGCCCTTGCATTGGCTATGAGACAACGCATAGTACACTCATTCACCACCTAAGGGCCTAAAAATGTATTCCTAATTACATACATATAGTAACATTGATGGCAGTCTAATCTCACAACCTTTACCTGCCCATGTATTGGCTGTGTACTGCTTGCATCAGACAGAGTCAGGCCTGAACTAAAACTGTTGCAACTGCTGCATTTACAAAGCAAGTGCTGAACCTGGAGTGTATTATGTAATATTATAAATGACTGGCATATCCTTCCATTTTGTTACTTGGTAGTGTAAGCAAGTAAAAGGTGGGTGATTTGTACAGAAATTACCTTAACATGTGACTGCAGAGGCTTATTTGACAATATGTGTCCATTAATAAGTAGTAGGCATCAAAGATTCACCCAGTCATCCCTCTCAAAAGTAGTGATGGTCACTGCATGCCTGGGGTTTAGCTCCATACGTTTGTACTGAAAAATCATTAAAGAGAAAAGTTAGAAAGTAATGAGACACATTGAAGTTTCAGACTTCACAACCCTCACAAGATCATTCATAATAAAGTTGGAAAATGTTGATGCTATCAACTGTTTAACATTCTAAGACCAATATAAGTCAAAGGTGAAATTACCAGTTCAACATCACAAATGCAGATGTACTAAGCACTAAGTCAGCTATGTACCCTGAACATCAGACACAAGGCTTATGTATTAAATAATGACCAAGGCCAGTGAAAGAGACCCAAACTTTAATATAAAATATAGAAAAAACAATACAAGCTCCAGTGCCTCTGGCAAAAAAGGCCTTTCAACAGTCAGAAAGTATAACACCAGCAAACAATTAAATACATCACTGCATTAAAATCTACTAATAAAAATTATTCAATTAAACAATTAAATAAAAAAATAAAATAAAATAAAGCAATTCATTTCAAGAACCCTATACTTTATAGAAACACTTTCTAATTGCATTCTGAATTTAGGCTATTAGGGGGTCATAGTACCATATTTCAAAATCAATAAACTCTCTTTAAAAAGTCCTTCTGTTTTAAATCACTGCCCATTAAAAAATGATTACCTTATCTAATATAGTACCCTGAAGGAGTTTTTCATTCCCATTATGGCACAAAGAAAAGTGCATGGCAACTGAATTTTCCATCATTTGGTTTCTTAGGCTTATGTATTCCTGAATCCAAAACATACAAAACAGGGATATGGCACAGTTATCATCACTTAACAGGGTATGTGTTGGGGGGGGGGGGGCTGGACTGACACAAAAGGTCGGTGAGTGTGTGTGTGTGTGTGTGTGTGAGTAAGAAAAAGAAGCAGGCAGGCATTTGGATAAAGCAACAAATGGCCAGTGAGACAAAATGAATTTCAAGCTGCATGGCTCAATCAAGTAACTGTTGTGTGTGTGCCTGTAAGGGTCCTCCAGGTGAAATTAGTGTGTGAGTGTCTGAATGAACACAGCCAAGCTCTACGCTAGCTCTACATCTTGGTATGTTGGGCAGGTGTGAGCCATGCATGGTAGAGTTGGCAGTTCATCATTGTTGTCCCAAGCCACAAGAACTGTCTCTGCCAGAAGTTGCACTGGCATGTCCATGCCCCATAGTCAGATGCACTGCTGCTACTTGAATGTGACTGATGTCTGCTGGACGAGCTGCCCTCAGGAGTATGCCTAGGACCTTGACCCCATTGCCTGCCTTGTCTGGGTGAGGACAGCTCACTCACTAATGAAGCAGTGGAAGTACTGCAACTATGGGGCCATGATTGGACATGGCCATGTTGGCTAATAGCAGATGATGTGGCTGATCTACTCTCATGAGCATGCCATCCCCCTCCTCCTTCACAGACACCACTCATTCCGAAGTGTCATTCATCTGATCCATTGAAATGGCAACACAGTGGAGGCAGTCATATATGTCAGCCTGTGCCACATCCACAACCTTAAGTATTTCTCTGGTGCACCTATGGGAGCATGCCTGTGCATCCATGATGGCCCTAAACATATGTTGCATAGAGAATGGACAGCAGGCCTCCTCCAAGCACACCTAACAACCCTCATGCATGGCATCTAGCCCACACTGGTTACTGCCAAAATCAACTGTGAATAACTACACTTCCCTGATTGATTGTCTCGCCCTTCACCTGTCCAATATCTGAGCAATCACTGGAGTTGGTAGGCATAGACCTACTGGCTGTGTCTGATGGAATTTCTGGGGATGGCTATATGACAACATCAGTGTGAAATTCAGCCTCTGCACCCCCTGACTGTGCCTCTGTTTGGCCACCATCATCATCAGAGTGTGCTGATGCTCTGATATCACATGGTACATACTTCCACTGACTGGGTCACCTGTAATAATAAGAAACAAACACAGGAACAATTAATACCTACACTATTATAGTCCTCTATATGCTAACAATATAACAGTAATGTCAATATTAGACAATACCGTAATACACACAACAGTTCTGACACCAATATCGCACACTAAAATATTTCTTTGAATTGTTCATCAGTACTGACATAAAAATGTTTGGCTTACCATGTGCAGATGATGGTATCCTCTGTATGCCAGATGGTCCTGAAAGAAGTTAAGCAAAAGGTAAGGACATCATCACAATTAACAGTAACATAGGGGAAATTCATTTTCCCCTTTATATGTCCATTAACTATCTTCAAGAAGATCTTGGATGACAGCTCCAACCTAAGCCTATATGTAATCAATCAGAACTGTAACAATCTTCAACCCAAAACATTCTTGTGAATTAGAACTAACATATTGTAGCTCAAAATAAGAATAAAATGTTGATTTAAATTGTTTTACTATACAACAGCATTTAACACGTGAGATACAAAAGGCTACCTAGGTGCTCCTCTTGGGACATGCTTGCCGTTCCTGAAACAGTAGCAACAATGTCAAGGACATGCTGTTCTGCACTTTCCTGGGAGCTGTCTGGATCCTTGGTAGTGGACAAGAACTCTTCATATGCTGTTAATGGTGGCTTTGTAGCAGGACCTCCTGGTACCCATCCAACCATGGCTTACTGCAGCTTCTCTTCATCCTGCAGAAGAGTTCATTTTAGTGGCACTATAGAAAACCTAGTCATATGTCCTGCTTTGGCCACCCACTGAATTAATGTCTGTGAAAATCTGCTGCCAAATCTGCATTCTGCCTGACATATCGCCACGTCCACCCTCAGCAGGAAGCCACCATGTTGCCTAAAAGCTTCAAAAATGACCTGATTCTCAGGGTCGGTGAAGGGTGGTTTTTGAGGATTGAGGCACCTGAGTGGCATATTCCTAGATGTCCTTAAAGACAACAAAAGGATAACACACATAAGTATCACATTACTACAAAATAACTGTTCCCAGATAAAATGGAAAAGGTAGGATTTCCACTGGAGAAACATAAAACAATGTAGAAATTTGAAATACAAACAACAAGTTGAATGCAAAAAAAAAAGGAGAGTAACAATAGCCACATATCCTTGTTTGTGCCGTAACAGAACTACAGCTTTGCCCCCCCCAAAAAAGAACAGGCAAATGCCACATTTTGCTAACAAGACATCTCTGAAATGCTAAAAGTGCTGTCAAATCAACTGTCCCTGAAACATGTCCACAGATTTAACACAGAACATTCTATATTAAGGTATTGCCAATCATGTATACCTGTGACATGTCCTGACAAACATGTCCATGCCATCAGTACACTTCCAACTAATTCATACAGATAAAAGTTTAAAAGCTTTTGCTAATCAAAAAAAAAATATATATATATGTATATATATATATATATATATATATATATATATATAGTACACTGTTGTACAGATTTATCTTAATTACATTTCAGCATATACAGTATATAGCTGACAAAATGCAAACATACCTTCAAAAGATCAATAATCTTCTGTGCAGATCTAGCCCCAAAGTAATAGCCTGTTTTCTATGTTCTCCACATAAACAAGTCTCCTCACCTTCAGTTTCCCTAGCTACACAGTTGCCTTTTTATGGTGTACATTCAAGTCTGTCAGCATGGTGAAGATACAAATGAGGTGTTAACTCAAAACACTTGCTGAATTCCCAATACTTGGCTCTGTGTAGCAGATATAAAAATAGTACAGGCACTCCCTCATTGTTTGTTTTTAATGGCTTGCAACTGTGAATGATTACTGGTAGGGAGAAGGAAAACACAACATCAATGCAGACAGCCCTAGATCCAGTGGGTGTGTCAGGTTAGACTTATAATTTTGTCAAGGTTGGAAATGTAAGTAAGCAGCACACAATTCACTGCTTCTGTTCATCAACATCCATTCATTTGTTGGCAACTGCACAGTAGTTACATTTACAGTTTAGCCTCCAGTGTCATAGGTGTCTGTAACATGAATTAATAATAGTAATGTGATTTGTGCAACTATATTGGATTTGTATGGTACTACAAAACCAGATGTAGCATTTAAATAGTCCAACAAAACACAAGAAAACAAACTGTAAAATCCCAAAGAATAAGGCACCACGCCTGGAACAACAAATTAATTTATTATAAAGCGCTTTTCATCCACACCAAATAGTTGAACTTCATCAGATACCAGTACTTTCACAAGAAACAGTTTAAATAACCCTTTCAGTAAGTCACATGACATCTCAGCTCAGTAAGTCGCATGACATCCCAGCTAAAATTTAATTTAATTTAAAGTGCTAGTCACATCTATTTAAGAAATAACAGCATGTATTTAAAATGGCCATGTTAATATTTCTAAAATCCACAAATTACACTGTCCAACAATTTAATACAGCAGTGAGTATGAGAAAAAAACTTAAAAAAGTAAAAGTATATTTAGGAGAAAGGTCCCCAATACTATCTCATTAGATTTCTCAATTTCAAAATACACATTAGGGAACACATATCATTGAGTCCGGGGTGGTTGTAGGCATTTTATCAAATTTGCCAAATAAGTTCTAGTCTTTCGAGTTCTAACTGGATGGGGCCTCTCCTAGGATTCTGTGCCACCTGATCTATAACTCGAAAATTAAATGTGTGTTCAGGATTCATAAAGTTATGCTTTGCCAAAGCATTTTCCATTTTTTGTTTACTGATACTATATACATGTTTGTAGACTCTATCCTTAAGCTTTCTTTCTATATTGCCTATGTAGAATGATTTACACAACTGACATTTGGCTAAATAAACCATCATCATAGAGTTACAGTTGTGTTTCATTCTACAGGTTATCTTATTATTGTTCACTATTGTTGTGAGGCCCACGTCCATGTATCTACAGTAATGCAATTCCCACATCACTTCATTCCTGCATAAATTGAGTTGGATTTGGAGTTTTGTTTGAGCAGATTTTTAAAATTGGTAGCTCTTCTCGAAATAAATTTAGGAGAAGGCCACAATTTCACTGCTAATTCCTTGTCTTCCGTGAGACTATTCCAGGTTTTGCAAACTATATCTCTAATGTACCTAAATTCTAAATTAAATGTTGGGACAAAACCTAGACTAAAATTACATTCTGAACCAAGAGTTCTTGTTGTTACTACATTTATTGACTCCTCTGACTGTATAGTATCTGGGGAAGAAATGTTTACAATCTGAATTGTGTTTAAAATTGGCCTATAAAAACATTATGCCTTTTGGACCTGACTTCATCTACTAAGTCATCCAGTAATGAGGTTGGGTGGGATCTTCTGATAAACATTTGTTTTCAAAATTCACATTTGTTGTGGAAATCCATTTCCGTAGTTACCATTCTAGCAGCCCATACAGGTTGCCCTTTAACGACTGATCCTTTTTGGTGGTATGGATGTGCACTTGTGTAGTGCAATAATGTGTTTGAATAAGTTGGTTTCCTGAAAATTCTAGCTTCATACCTCCCTTTCGCATTGTTTTTTCTTAGTTGTACATCTAGAAAGGAAATTTCATGTTCATGAAAGTTGTGGGTGAATTCTAAAAATTGGGTGGTGTTGTTGAAATAATGCACAAGTTTTTCAGCTACCAGTTTGTTACCTTTTATTAACAAAAAATGTCATTCAGGTAATGTGTAAAATATAATATTTGACTGGTAATTTCCTGGATGTTGAAAATGTAAGCGCGTTCCCAATAAGCCATTACTATGTTGGCAAAACTGGAGCCACAAGGTGACCCTATTGCTACTCCTATTGTTTGTAAATAAAAGTTATTTTTTAAAATGAATGAAAGTGTTGGACAGAATAATGTCTAGCAATTCTTAAAACAATAAAATATCTGTGCTTGGGGCACCTTTGCTCTTTAGAATATTTTCCACCCATTCTATGTCTAGGTTGTGTGGTATGGATGTATAAAGGTCTCTTACATCCACTGTAAGAAAACTGTGTTGTGTGTTGAAGTCAAGTTCATTAATTTTTTTCAAGAAATGTCCAGGAGTCCCTGTAAATTTGCACCTCAGTTTGTACATATTATTTCAGCACTGAATCTACCACTTTTGCACATACACATGTAGCTGAATTTCTACCATCTACAAAGGGCCTTAGTGGTGGATTCTGAAGGTCCTTATGAATTTTAGGGACTCCAAACATGACTGGTGCCATAGGTGTTATTGTCTGCATGTAGTTGTATAAATTTATGTCTATTTTTCCTTCAATGCATAAGTCATTAATGTAAATTCTTATACGTTGATATGCTGTACTGTATTAATTTAATGAAACTTGTTGGTAAGAATCAGCATTCAAAATAGATTCAATCTTGTTATCATAATAGTCAGATTCCATGAATACTAGCCCCCCACACTTATCTGGTCTCATGACTCTGACATTAGTTGACCTTAACACATTAAGCCAGGCTTGCTCATCCTTACTCAAGTTATAGTTACTTGCGACCATTTATTGGTGGACTGCAACATCCTGAAATCAAGTTCACAAACTTGTTCAAAAGTATGTAAAAGTTATGCAGTGGTGGATTAAACAAGCTGGCTATCCTAAACTGTTGGTCTTCCAAACTAGTACTACCTAAAAGAGCTTTTAAATTTAATGTTCTTACAAAAAGTTTCAGGTCTAAAATACATTTAGCAATGTCCATTCTCCTCGAGGGAATGAAGGTCAGCTCCTTAGCCAAAATGTTAGCAAGTTCAACAGTCACATCAAGTGTGGAATAGTTGTAAATATAAAAGTTACCCTCAGTATCTTTGATAACCAAAGGATTACTTCCATAGGTAATGTCATTAATTTCTGTTGAGTTCTTTTTACCTCCATTTGCTGTGCTTCTTCAGCAGATAAAGGATACGCAGAATATGAAACTAGAGAATCAAAACTTGAATATCAACACCTGGACAAGCAATGAAGTGCAAATCTTAGTATAGAAAAAAAAACACTGCACTCCCTACTGAATTATTCTACAGTTTAAAGTACCAGACTATGTAAAAATTTACCAGTAGCACTGTTTATGAAAAAAAATACAGTAATAAATGACTAGATAATGCTCAAAGCTTGCAGTAGTCCACAATCCCAACCACAACTGCGAATGAAACCATATGATTAAGGCCAGCAGGGTTCACAGTAAATACAGTTAGTTTTTACAAGTAATTCTACTTGTGGAGATAAAAGTGTAATGTAATGTAGAAACACAATCTTCCACGAACTGCAATATAAGGTTTAACAATACGTTCTCTTAACAAACTAAAAAAATGCAAGCAAAAAAAGAAGTGTCACTACACAGGTCACTCTAAGTGCAACTTAAATATTCAAGCAGAACTGAATAAAAGCATTTGTTTCTTTCTTTTTTGATGAGAATCTCGTTACTCTCAGTTCAAGGCTTTCCACATTTCTCTAAGTCTTTTCATAAAAGACCCTGAGATCCTGATATAGCCGGATAGCTAGAGAGGAATCCAAACAAATAAACCCAATATTGGAACTCTTCCAGAATCTTTACAATATTATCTCAGTGTGGGCTGTAGTAAAAACAAAGGACAAGGGAACACAAAGCCACTGAAATGCAATTTCTCTGAGCGTTAAGTTAAATTTTCAAAAAATTTAGCTTAATGTCTCAGCGGAGGATGGGGCAGACAGAAAGAACAGGTGAACAGAAAGGCCCTGAAATGGAACTTAACGTAGATAAATGATACAATATTAAACATTAGGCTCAAAACTGGAATCTCAACTGTAAAAGCAATGAAGCAGAAAAACAATGCTCTCAGTAATAAATCGTGCTACAATTTAAAGAACCAGACTATCCAAAATTGTACCAGTAACACTGCTTATGAAAAAAATGCAGCAACAAATGACTAAATAAGGCTCAGATTTGGCAGTAGACGATGGTTCTGCTACAATTGTGAATGAAACTATAAGACTAGTGCCCACCAGAGTATACAATTCAAAGGGCTAGCTTTTACAAGTAATTCTTCTACTGGAGACAGAAGTGCAGTACAATGTAGAAAGTGCAAATTAAGCTACAAGACTAAGATCCCAAAACAATTAAAAGAAACAAACATGGAAAAAATCTCTATGTATATCAGTTTCAATTAATTTGCTTTTACATTCTTTTTTATATTTACTAAACATTAAGATTTAATTTTACTATTACTTTTTTCAGTGCATAAAGAAAAGAAAAATTAAAAAGAAAATCATACAATACAAGTCTGATATATACAACTGTAAACCACAAAGCACCAGACTATTTCAGGCTTAAAATCCAAAAATCAGCACAGTGTTCTTGGGGTTGCTATAACTTTAACAGCTTTTCTAATAATTTATATTTATTTGTATGCTAGTTATCCTGACGTAGTTATATTTCATATGCAAAAAACAAAAGTGCAATGGAACTTGCTGACAATGTTCACTAAAAACACACTTTAAAATCAAACAGTGAACAACAAAGAAGTCATAGACCAACAAACAGGCAGAATCAATATACAAAGCTTAGTGCCTTCATTCCTTTAATCAAACAGGAACTTTTTCAGAGCACTTAATTCATTCACTCAGCATCCTATACATGTATCACATGATACATCAGCTGACACATCCACTGACTCCAATGCAATTAAGGATATCTTAAATAGATATATGAAAAATATACATGTGAAAAAATGCATATAAAATTTGTATACATGTAGATATTCATTTTACAACATATATTTTTACTTTTAGATACTTTGTGCTTTTAAAATAGCATAATATTGACAATGCCACTTAGTTATGTACTTTTGTCTGTTTCTAATAAAATTTTCCATTTTACTTCTTTACATTCAAATTTATTATTGATACCACCCTTAATTTAATCTTTATTTACATAATCAATTATAAAAAGTGAACTTTTTGAATAGATTATACCTCAAAGAATTTTTACCTTTAGGCATTAGAGCATTTTTTTCTAATAGACAGCCCATATTAATAAATTCTATGCAAGAGCATTCTAGGTTTTTTTTTCTCACACATAAAAGCTCTTGCATGAAAAACATGAGGCTAAATGTACTACAGTTTCTCATTTACAATTAAATTTCTTTTTGAAAGCTATTTATTTACCACTATGTTTTGTAACAACATTAGTACCTACGTTGATAATTCCTTGCAGTGACTGCACAAATATGTTCCAAAATGTCCTCTGTATTCTTTATAATTTAAATGATGAATATTTATCTGAGATTTCATATTATTGGTCTTTTTATAAATGAATCTACACATCAGTCCAATTATAGGGGCCAATTGTTTGTTACCCCAAACTATCTTCCAATTACTCTCTATAATGTGTCTAATATGTTCTTTATCTACAGTAATACAGACAAGAAAAGCCCTATTAAATTAATTGATCTTAGTTTTATTAAGTGGAACAGTATAACTTTCAAAAGTGCCATGCCACTAAACATAGCATGTATATACATTTTTCCATGAATCATAGCTTACTCATTTCTCTGATATAAAGATGTGACCTCAAGAAACATAATATGAGAACTGATTCCTGTACCTCATTTGATGCTTTCTAACAGAGAGAACTGAATCCTGTTACACATTTTTATAAATTAAAAACTAATGCAATGTATAGTTTTCATTACAAAATGCTTATATTCATCACACACAGACACCCTTGCTGGTTCTCCAGTTAATATGACTGCTGTATTTCCATGATCTAAACTAATATTTATTTGGGGTTTTTCAGTAACTGATTCCTGCTCTCTTTAGGGCTTAGCTATATACTGGAATAATGAATTCCAAGAAACAAGCCACCCTGGTGAAATCACAGCATCAATAGGATGCAAAACAGAAGGAAGAAAATCATGGCAAAAATTCAGAGGTGCAGCACTGAGCAGGATAAAAGAATACTCGTCAAAAAAAAAACTTTGAGGACAAATAAAGTCCACCAAAGCCAAATTTGAGGTAAATATGGAATCTCAAGCCAAGGAAAACCACAAGACTGACATAGCAAACTTATTGGCAGATAAATTCTAATTCTACCCCTCTCCCCCTGGCTCCCCTCAAAAAATACCATTATAGTACAAATATGACTCCGTCATTGTCCATGTTGGTGTGAATGAACTGAGACGTACCTCCCTGAACTACATGAAAAGAGACATGGAGGAGCTCTCTGATCTTGTAGCCAGGTAGGTATGACCCTAGCTCTGAGTAGCATCCTGCCATCATCCAGAATGGTACCACAGTACAAGGACAAAATGATTGACTTCAAAAATTGGCTAAGCTTCTGGTGTCATTCTAAGGGATCCAGTATCTGTCTGCCTGGGATGATATGATTGACTGACCATGATGCTTTGCCAGAGATAGCCTGCACCTGTTGCCCTTGAGATTCCAGATACTGGCTAAGGCTCTTGCCACCCCTATAGTGCCTTTTTTAGGCAAGGTTCAAATGACAATTTAGCACCTTAACAGGTACAAGGAAGCAAAATCTGAGGATAATTCTACTCAATGCTAGAAGTCTAAACCTCAAAATGCATTCACTCGAGGCACTCCTAATAATGGAGAACATTGACATCTGTGCAGTGACAGAGACTTGGTTCAAGGCTCCAGAGAGCACCCCTGCATTACCAGGTTATAATTCACACCACACCTTTCGGCCACCTAACTTGGACTGAAACACTAAAGGTGGAGGTGTGTCCATAATCATTAAGGATATCCACACCCCCAGGCTAGTTGCTCAGCATAATGCATGTGAGATTATCCAAGTGAAACAAACTCTGGGCAAGACCGCAATACAAACTGCAACTTGCTACAGATACCCCACCATGCCCCAGGATTCCCACTCCTCATTTCTTGATACACCAGAAAATATTAGGGTACAACCCAACACCCTAATAATGGGCGATTTCAACTACCCCACCATTAACTGGGAAAACTACTCATGTACCAACTCTTGTGCTCAACATTTTCTGGAATTCATAAATTCCAATGCCTTGGATAACTTATCAACACCCCCACCAGGGGCAACAATATCCTAGACCTGGTCATTACCTAACATGGTTAACTGGTGTTCCACAAGAGAGGTCCGTTCCTTGTTGGTCAGATCCGACCACAAGCTAATCACCCTAGACATCCAAATCCCACCCCCACTCACCATTAGGGAAACCACTGTAAAAACTTTTTCCTAAGCCAACTTCACGCTTCTTAATACACAAGTGACAAACTTCATGACACCCATGAAGATGGACAACAGAAGTACGACTGCCGAATCCTACACAAATGCAATTTATAAGCACTTACATGAGTGCATGGATCGTGCTATCCCTAACAGAACAAAGATGCTATCCTCCGAAAAAAGGAAGCCAATCTGGTGGTCCCCTGCCATAACCAAACTCTACAATAGAAGAAAGAAACTGTTGCAAAAAAGAGTAAAATCCCATGATTGGAGGAACTCTCTGGTCAGCCTCATTATGAAGCTGAGAGCTCTCTTAAAATCCTCCAAAGCTAGTTATGAAAAGAAAATCACTACTGATTCTAAAGACAACCATAAAGCATTTTATAGCCATGTCAAGAATCTCAATGGCAACACTCAGATCTGATCTTAGTTATAGCAAAATGGCACTAAATATACAGAACCAACTGTTATTACCAACATCCTGGCAGATAGGTTCAGTGGTAACTTTACCCCCCTCTCAACCCCTAAAGGGCCTATCTCTATACCGGAAGAATGCAAAGTTCCTGTAATCACGGTTGCACAGGTAAAAACCACACTCTCCAAAGCCAAGAATACAGCATCCATGGGAGATGACAACATTGCAGGCTGCATTATACATGAACTGCAGAATGAATTGGCACCCCACCTAAGCACCATGTTCAATCATTGCCTCACCTTAGGCTTTGTGCCCACTGAATAGCGCACAGCAACGGTTATCAAACTCCACAATGGGGGAGCCACCATGGGAACTACTGCCCCATTAGCCTAATGAGTCTGGCCTGCAAGGGCATGGAACGTATCCTCATGGATCTTATACACAAAGACATTGGTAATCTCCAGACTCTGGACCCCACCCAGGTTGGGTTTGTAAAAGGCAGATCACTTCTCCTAAACCTGATAGACTTCTTTGAAGCAGTCTGCAAAGCCATAGACGAGGGTAAGGTTGTTCACACAGCCTATCTAGATCTCCTCAAGGCTTTTGACACCATCCCCCACTCTGGAATTATAGATAAACTTACTAAACTAGGTATAAATCCCTACATCACAAGATGGGTTGCCAACTGGCTCACTGACAGAACCCACACTGTGAAAGTAGCAGACTCCAAATCCGACTTCAGACCAGTGACAAGTGGAGTACACAGGGTTCAGTCCTGGGTCCTCTCCTGTTTGGTATTTACTTTTCTGAAGTACAGGCTAACACAGAAGGTCTTTGGCTAACAAAGTTAGCAGATGGCTGCAAACTAGGAGCCATAATTGAAACTCCTAATGATATGGACATCCTACAAAAGGGTCTCACGGAGACAGATGCCTGGTGTTAAAGCCATGGCCTCAAGCTCAATGCCAAAAAGTACACTGTCATCACATTTGGTAAAAACTCTGTACCCATGAGCTGCCACATAGGTGGTAGTCTACTTAACACTGAAAGTGTGATAAGAGACCTTGGGACACAGGTGGACAGTAGTCTCTCCTTTGATAATCACATCATCACAGTAGTCAGGAAATCCTTCTACATGGCATACCTCATCACAAAAGGCTTCTCATCCAGGAAAAAAGATGTCATTGTTCCCCTCTACTCGTCACTCATTAGACTCATTATAGAGTACAACACCCCTTTTGGTATGTACCTCACAAGACATCTACAACAACTGGAAAGGCCGCAGAAATACCTCACAAAGGGGATTACTGGCCTCAAACAGATGACTTACGCAGACCGTCTCAAAAAACTCCAGCTTTACTCCGCTGCCTAACATACAAAACTATGTCAAACCCAGAGCTGTTGGACATGCTCCACTTAAAGAAATCCCAATCCCTCCGAGCTACATGCTCTAGGGACCTAACCCTTGTCACTACAATAAACAGAACATGCTGGAGGGATAGATTCCTGTCCCAGAGACTTCCCATACTCTAGAATAAACTACCTATCTATATCAAACAAAGCTCCTCATTAGTACTCTTCAAGAAAAATCTTGATGATTGGGTGGGAAATAGGAAATTCACCCCGGGGATTACCTCTGTGGCTCTGCTCGACAGGGGCACAGGAAAATAATTTTCTTTGGTGGTGAAAGCCAGGGTACCTTTTTGGCTAGGGTTATATAGGCCCTAGGGCCAATAGCCTAGTACCTACAAATGAACCTATGAAATGTAACTTCCCCTACTATCAACAGGGAAAATGTCCTTAATACTCTTTCTCTAAGGCTGAAAAACACTGCATTGATAGGCCCAGACAATATCTCAGCATGCCTTCTAAATAGCATGAAGCATAACCTATCAGGACCTCTAGAATCATTCTTTAACTGTAGCCTCCAAACAGGCATTGTTCCTCATGAATGGAGATCAGCAACAGTCATTCTTCTGCACAAACTACATATGTATACATACACTTGCCCAATGTTTCCTTGAATTCATTAATTCCAGTGCCCTGGACCAGTTAATTCTTACCCCCACTAAAAGTAGCAACATCCTTGAACTGCTCATTACTAACATGGGCAACCATTGCTCTACACTAATAGTCAACTCCTCCCTGGTTAGATCCGACCACAAACTAATCATCTTGGAAATCCACCCCCCCCCCAGTAAAGGTAACCACCATGAACAACTTCTCCAGATCTAACTTTGGGCTCCTAAAAACAGGTAGCTAACATCACGGCACCCATGCAAATGGAGATCAGTTGTATGACTGCAGAATCATACACCAATGCACTGTACGAACACGTAAACAAATGCATGGATCTCACCATACCCAACAGAACCAAGATGCTCTCCTCCAAAAAAAGGAAGCCAATCTGGTGGGCCCCTGCCATAAAAAACTCTGCAACAGAAGGAGGAAACTGATCTGGAATAAGGTGATGTCCCAAGACTGGAAAAACTCCCTTAGCCTACACAAAAAGTTGCGATCCCTCATTAAATCCTCCAAAGCTAGCTATGAAAACAGAATTACAGCAGATAGTAAAGACAACCTCAAGGCCTTCTATAGTTATGTAAAGAATCTCCTTAGCAATACACAGATTTGCCCTGAGCTACTGCACAATGGTACCACTTATACCGAGCCAACAGATATTGCAAATATACTGGCTGTCAGATTCAGTGCCAACCTTGCCACTGCCTCACCGAGGGATCAGTCACAATACCAGTAGATTGCTAGGCACCCAGTATTACTGCTGCACAGGTTAAAGCAGCACTGTTCAAAGCCAAGAATACAGATTCTATGGGACCTGACAATATCCCTAGCTGTGTTCTACATGAACTACAGAGTGAACTGGCACCTCACCTGTGTGTCCTGTTCAATCACAGCCTCACATCAGGATTTGTTCCTAGCAAATGGTGCACTGCTACAGTCATCCCTCTCCATAAAGGAAGAGGGACTACAGATCCTGGGAACAATTGCCCCTTTAGCCTGATTAGTTTGATATGCAAAGCTATGGAATGCATCATCATGGAGCTAATAAAGAAGGATATAGGGACTCTCCAAACTCTGGATCCCACACAGTTTGGTTTTATGAAGGGTAGATCATGCCTGCTCAACTTGGTCAACTTCTTTGATTCAGTCATCAGAGCTGTGGATGAATGGTTCATACAGCCTACCTTGATCTGGCCAAGGCCTTTGATACCATTCCCCACTCAGGAATCAAAGAAAAACTCAATAAGCTAGGCATCAATCCCTATATCACTAGGTGGGTTGCAAACTGGCTCACAGGTAGAACCCACAGTGTGAAAGTAGCTGACTAAAAGTCAGAGTGCCGATCAGTCACGACTGGAGTCCCACAGGGTGTAGTCCTGGGTCATCTCCTGTTTGGTATCTACTTCTATGAAGTGCAGGCCAGCACAAAGAGACTCTGACAAATTTCACAGACAATTGCAAGTTGGGAGCTATTATTAACTCCCTGAGTGATGTTGACATCTTACAGAAAGGCCTCACTGAGACCAACAACTGGTGGCAGAACCATAGCGTTAAGCTCAATACCAAAAAATGTGTCATCATCCCCTTTGGGAAAAACCCAGTTCCCATGAATTTCCACATCAATGGTAGTCCACTGATCACAGAAGGCATTATAAGAGATCTGGGAATACAGGTTGACAGCAACCACTATTTTGACCACCACATTGCCACTGTGGTCAGAAAGTCCTTTTATGGGGCACATCTCATTACTAAGGGTTTTGCATTCAGGATGAAAGAGGTCATTGTCTCCCTCTACTCTTCCCTCATTAGGCATGTACCTCACTAAACACCTGCAACAACTGGAGAGGCCTTAAAAGTACCTCAAAAAGAGGATCCTAGGCCTTAAACATTTGTCCTATATAGACAGAATAAAAATAATTCCAACTATTCTCTGTCTCATATCTTCTACTTAGAGGCGATCTCTGCTTGCCTTACAAAGCCACGTCTAGCCCAGCTCTGTTAGAAATGCTACATCTAAAGAAATCCCAATCCCTCTGCACCACATGCTCCAGAGACCTCAACCTCATTACCACAATCAAGAGAACATGCTGGAGGGACAGGTTCATAACCCAGAGACTGCCACAAATGCTATGGAGTAGACTTTCCATACATGTCAAGCAGAGCACCTCACTGGCCTTCTTCAAGAGAAATCTTGATGAGTGGATTTGAAATAGAAAATTCACCCCAGGGATCACTCTAGTGCCTTTACTCATCAGAGGCACTGGGAACTAAGGTCGGGTGGCACGATGTCAGGGTAGTCCTATGGGTTAGGCTTGTAAACACCTCGGGGCCATTAACCTAGTACACACCTATGAACCTGTGAACCAAAGGTGGGGCATCTACAGAGTGTAGAAATTACAGACGCATAAATCTTACTAGTCTAATATGCAAAGGCATGGAAAGAATTATCACTGAAATGCTCCAGACACTGGGCCCAACTAATTTGGTTTCATCAAGGGCAGGTCATATCTACTCAAGCTGTTGGACTTCTTTGAGAAGATTAGCAAAGTACTGGATGACATCAAAATAGTTCACACAGCCTACCTTGACCTGGCCAAGACATTTGACACAATACTCCACTTGGGCATTGTTGATAAAGTCAAGAGGTTAGATATAAACCCTTATGTCATCAGGTAGATACTCAGCTGGCTCTCAGACAGGACCAAGGAAGTTAGAATTGGAGTGCCCATCTCTACTAACAGGCCAGCCACAGGTAGAGTCCTTCAGAAATAAGGCCTGGGACTGCTTCTTTTTGGCATTTGCTTCTCCACATTCAAGGCCAATGTCAAGTGTCTCTGTCTGAACAAATTTGTAGTCAATTGTAAATTAGGAGTAATCATAGGATGTCCCACTGACACTAATGTTCTCCAGGAAGGCTGAAAAGACAAATACATTTTATCAGAGCCTTGGACTTGAACAAAATGCCAGGAAATGTAAAATAATATAATTTGGGAAATCATCCACTCTGGGTAACTATCATATTGACAACATGCGCCCAACCGTCGACCCAGTAGTCAGGGACTTGGGAACACACTTAAACAGTAATCTAGCCTTTGACCATCACATGTCTACAGCAATGAGGAAATAAATCTATGTTGTTCAACTTATAAACAAAGATATGGTATCTAGGTCCAAGGAGGTCCTTTTTCCACTATATTCAGCATTTGTCAGACCTATCATTGAGTACAATACCCCCTTTGGTAGGTAACTAACCAAGTACATTCAACAAGTGGACCATCCACAGAGGGTACTCACTAAAAACACACAGGGTGCAAGTAACATGTACTATGCAGATCATCTCAAAGCTCTATTCTTGTAGTCTGCCTCTTGTAGGCTGTTGAGAGGAGATCCTAGCACCCAAGGCATTGTCAGACCCCATCCTGATTGACCTCCTACAAATCCGCAAAGCAAACTGCACCAGAATTACTCATTCTAAAGTCTTAAACATTGCCAGTGATATAAATAGGATCTGCTAGAGAGACATGTATGTATCACAGACCCCCTTCTCTGGAACAGGGTCTACATCCATGTTAAACAGAGTTCCTCTTTAACACAATTCAAGTGTAGTTTGGACAATTGGATGGGGGACTGGAAATTCATCCATGTTTGACACTTATTGCTCTAATGGACACAGACAGCCTGGAAATGGCTCATTTCCCAAGCCCCAGCTTACATTTATCAAGGGTACCAGAACTTGTTAGAGATTTGGGATGCATAGCTAGGCTTAAAAAGGGCCTAATCATCATTTGCCTAGTTCATACCTATGAACTTAAGAACACTTGTCTCTCAGGACAATTTGCATATCTTGAATCTGCAGCAGGTTCTTCAAATGACACCACTACGAAAGAGAAAGTATCAAAATATAAAGCTGTCTTCTAGTTATAAAAAATAACTAAATGACAATAGGGCAGTGTATATCAGATTAAAGATCATTACAATAAAGTCAAAGCACCAAAATACATTCACATAATCAAGTGTGTATAACAGGTGCAATATCTCCAACTACTCACACCAGGAAATATCACATTCCTACTGCATAAGACTAAGAACAAACCTGCCCAGAAAACATTGTTTGCACAGGACAGCAAGCCTTCCTGCACCCCCCCCCCCATCTTGGGGACCTGTGCCTTTATACCCCCTGCTAATTATGTTTAATAATTGCAAGATGACACAATCCAGAGGGAAAGGGCATACTCCCATATCCCAGGGATTGTCAATTTCAAAAGCATTGGTGTCCATTTAGGTTCTGTATAGCAGCAATGTTGTGCTGTTGGCTTTGTCAATACTGTGCCTCTCACTATTATATATGGTTGATTATGCAAGCATTTAAAATTCATTTCTCAGTCATTTGCAAGAGAACATCGCAGTGCATTGAATTTCTCATAGTGAACCCATAGTGTTAAATACTGTGTCTTTATTTTCTATTGTCAGTATATTGTTCATCCTAAATTGACAATTTTTAATTGGGACTGATATGTCAATTTAGAATGTATGTTCTGTAAGCACAAAAGTTCATATATTCCTGCAGGAAAACCAGTATAGAAGCTGTAAACATTTGTATTTGGAGAGCACCAATTCCATGGAAAGATACCAAATCATAACAAAAAAAAAAAAAAAAGTTTTATCAATGGACAAGCATGTATAGAATCTCCATGTCCATATCACTTAAAAGTCTCTGATGTTACAAAATGTGTCAGATTTTGCCCCATATTTTTGCCCTATCCCTCATAAATTGTTTGATTTTATGGTAAATTGATGAGAAATTCTATCAGATGATAATACCAGACATTAGAGTTTCATACATCCTGTTGTTCAGAAAATGCAAGTTGATTCAAAATGTTTTGTTATATTAACATTTTAAATAAATTAGAGCAATAGTTAAAAATTGTCCCTGACTTTAGACATCACTTGGATGAGGTTTTGTATAGTTTTAAGGATACCCATAAGCTATTGGCTGAGCTTGGGTCAGTAGGTGAGCAGGTAAATTCAATGCGACTTCTTTAAATTAATACAATTTTTAATTTTTATTTACATTTATTAACTCGGGAAGAACACTTGTCTCTCTGTACCATTATATACACACTGTCAGACACACTGATGTCCCGCTGACCAGGCTGAACAAGGAGAGGGTGACTGTGAGCTGCCTATCGGGAGCTAGGATCCGCCACATAACACACGCACTCAGGTCACTCCAAAGCAAGTACAAATATGACTCCATCATTGTCCATGCTGGCGTGAATGACCTGAGATGTACCTCCCTGGACTACATGAAAAGAAACATAGAGGAGCTCTCCGATTATGTAGCCCAGGCTGGTATGACCCTGACCCTGAGCAGCATCCTGCCCTCACAAAGAATGATGCCACAATACAAAGACAAGATGATCAGCTTTAATAATTGGCTCAAGTACTGGTGTCATTCTAAGGGGATCCAATGTCTGTCTGCCTGGGATGACATGTTGGACAAGCCACGCTGCTTCACAAGGGATGGCTTACACCTGTCACCACTGGGCTTCCGGATATTGACTAAGGCTCTTGCCACCCCCATAGTGCCTTTTTTAGTCAAGGCTCAAAAGACAAACCCACCTCCTTAGAAAACAAAAATGGAAAAAACTAAGGGTAATGCTGCTCAACGCCAGAAGTCTAAATCTCAAGATGCAGGCACTCGATGCACTCCTCAGCATGGAGAACATCGATGTCTGTGCAGTAACTGAAACCTGGTTCAAGGCTCCTGAGAGTACCCCAGTGCTACCAGGCTATACCTCGTATCATGCTTTTCGGCCCCAAAACCCGGGCCGAACCACAAAGGGAGGGGGAGTGTCCATATTCATCAAGGACACCCACACCTCCAGGTTAGTAGCAACACATGAAGCATCAGAGACCATACAGGTGCAACTAACCATTGGCAAAACTGCTATACAACTGGTAGCATGTTACAGACCACCCTCCCAATCTCAGGAACCCCACTCAGCCTTCCTGAAGACATTGGAGGATATGAATGTATCACAAAATACCATCATACTGGGAGACTTCAACTACCCAAACATAGATTGGGTACATTATTCTAGCCCTAACACCCTAGCCCAAAGGTTCCTGGAATTCATAAATTCAAATGCATTGGAACAACTAGTCACCTCTCCCACTAGGGGAGATAATATACTAGACCTGATCATCACAAACATGGGGACAAAATGCTCCACACCGGAGGTATACCCCTCACTAGTGAGATCTGACCACAAACTAATCACCCTGGATATACATATCCCACCTCCACCCCAGCACAAAAGACCACAGTGAAAAACTTCTCAAAAGCAGACTTCACTCTTCTTAAGACTGAGATGGTATCCTTTAAGCCCACTGGGCCAATGGATACCACATCCCACAATGCCGAAACCTTCACAAATGCTTTCTATAGACATCTCCAAGAATGCATGGATCATGCAATCCCAAATAAATCCAAGTCCCTCTCCACCAAAGGCAAGCGTCCTGTCTGGTGGACCTCAGCCATTAACAAATTGTATAACAAAAGAAGGAAGCTACTGCATGTCAGAGCAAAATCCTATAAAGGGAAGACATCTCTGATCAACATTAGCAGAAAACTACGTTCTCTCATAAAAACATCCAAGGCCAACTTTGAGAGAAAAATCGCTAAGGACACTAAAGATAACCACAAAGCCTTCTTCAGCTATGTTAGAAACCTGGGTGGAAACCCTCAGATATGCTCAGAGTTAGTTCACAACAACAAAAAATACACTGAACCCACAGATATTGCCAACATTCTGGCTGACAGGTTCAGGGCAAATTTCTCCCCTCCCTCACCCCCAAAAGAAGAAATACTTATCCCAGCTGATTGTAATCTCCCTGTCATCTCAGATGTCCAAGTGAGAACCGCCCTCAACAAAGCTAAAAACACAGCATCAATGGGACCTGACGGTATCCGAGGTTGCGTGCTACGTGAACTCCAAGAGGAGCTAAACCCGCACATAAAAATGCTATTTAACCTTAGCCTTACTACAGGATATGTACCTGAACACTGGCGTACAGCAACAGTGGTCCCACTCCACAAAGGAGGAACCTCTACAGACCCTGGGAACTACCACCCCATAAGCTTAACCAGCCTGGTCTGCAAAGCTATGGAAAGAATCATTATGGAACTCATAAACAGAAACATAGGGGACCTACAGACACATGACCCCACCCAGTTCAGCTTTGTAAAGGGCAGATCCTGCCTTTTGAACCTGGTTGACTTTTTCGAAACAGTCACTAGAGCCATTGATGAGGGCAAAGCAGTCCATACAGCCTACCTGGACTTGGCTAAGGCCTACGACACAATACCCCACTCAGGCATCATAGATAAGCTCAACAGCTTAAACGTAAACCCTTATGTCACTAGATGGGTTGCAAACTGGCTAAAGGACAGAACCCATAAAGTTAAAATTGCTGGAGCAATGTCAGACTCAAAGCCAGTCACAAGTGGTGTCCCACAGGGATCTGTCCTGGGACCCCTCTTGTTCGGCATTTATTTCTCAGATGTTAAAGCAAACATGGGAGGGTTGTGGCTGACAAAGTTCACAGATGACTGCAAACTAGGCGCCATAGTCGATACACCAGCGGACACATACATCCTACAAAAAGGCCTCACAGAAACAGACAACTGGTGCCAGAGTCACGGCCTTAAACTAAATGCCAAAAAATGTATAGTCATCCCTTTGGGAAAAACAAAGTACCCACAAATTATCACATAGACAGCAACCCACTGAGTACAGAAAAAGTAATCAGAGACCTAGGGACCCAAGTCGACAGTGACCTCTCATTTGACACCCACATTGCCAAAGTGGTTAGAAAAACATTCT
This sequence comes from Protopterus annectens, assembly GCF_019279795.1. Taxonomy (NCBI): domain Eukaryota; kingdom Metazoa; phylum Chordata; order Ceratodontiformes; family Protopteridae; genus Protopterus; species Protopterus annectens. The sequence continues at coordinate 543,341,426 of NC_056743.1, read as the reverse complement.
ACCATGCACACCTCATCATGAAGGGATTCACATCCAGATCCAAGGATGTCATTGTACCCCTATACTCCTCCCTCATCAGACCCATGATTGAGTACAATGCCCCATTTGGTATGTACCTCACCCGGCATTTGCAACAGCTGGAGAGACCACAAAAGTACCTCACCAAGAGGATCAAGGGTCTCCAACATATGTCTTATTCTGCCAGACTAAAGAAACTTCAGCTCTATTCAGTAGCATACCACCTGCTCAGAGGTGATCTCTGCCTGACGTACAAGGCCATGTCCAATCAGGATCTGATGGACATGCTCCACCTCAAAAATCCAAATCCATCAGGACCACGAGAGCTAAAGACTTAAACCTCGGCACAAGTATGAATAGGACATGCTGGAGGGATAGATTCATAACCCAGAGGCTTCCCATGCTTTGGAACAAGATCCCAGTTCATATTAGGCAGAGCCCCTCACTGACTCTCTTCAAGAGAAATCTTGATGAGTGGATGGGAGATCGTAAGTTTACCCCAGGGGTCACATCTGTGTCACTGCTAGACAGGGGCACAGTAAACTAATTCTATTATATAAGGGGACCTTCATTGTGTCACTACTAGACAGAGGCACAGTATTCTAAATTTATTCTGTACATTTTTGTACCATTTCATGGGGTGGCAAAAGCCACATCACTATGGCTAGGCTTACAAATGCCCCAGGGCAGATAGCCTAGTACTAAACTATGAAACTATGAAACACACAGGCACACACACACATATCTTTCATGAAGTGGGAGCTCATGGGTGGTCAGCTCTGGTCAGTTGTACAGCCAGATGCATATAATATACACTTTTTTGAGAAATAATTATTTTATTTATGCAGTCAGGTGCATTAGAAAATAAATTAAAACATGGCATATATACTATGCTTTTAAGCTATTTTTTTTTTCTTTTCAACAATTTATTCTTTTCAAGAAGGAGAATGTGGCTTTTTTCTTATGGCTATCATGTCAGGAGTACTTTAAGCAGTTTAGAATGAGTGCTTCTGGTGGAAAACATGATTATGGATGCAAACCAGAATATAAGTTAATACATTTTGTCCATATCCCTGTAAACATTAAATGATAAATTTGGTATGAAAGTGGAAGTTAGCCCCATCTAACTTACGAGACAGACAGCCTCATTATTCCTGTACATAAAGAAAGGAATGCATTGGACATGTCAAATCTGACAATATTTGGCTTTAAACCATAGATTCACCATTGCTTTTAAAATTGTGTTTTACCAGCAGCTTGCCAGAACTCATAACAACTTTAAACATATTCACTTATATTCTAATTTAAATAAATTGCATAGAGATGTTGAATGTAATGTCTAAATGTCTGCTCATTGTCAGTCCTTTCCAACTGCTGTATGCTAAATGTGGAAATTGCTTTGCACGGAACTAGAATTTGTTTATGTCAACATATGTTAAGTGCTTATTACTCCTTTTGGAATCAAAGGTAGTCAAGAAGGTTGAGTCAGACATATTGATTTGTAACTTTAAAAATCTATAAATATTAGTGGCGCATCTACCCATGGTTAAGTATGGTGTCTAGACATTTAAATGGGACTGCTTTGTTCTACTATGTATTTGCCAATGGGTGCAAAGAGTTTTTAATGTTTTTTAATATTTTTTCCATTTTTTTCCTATACTTAGAATCACATTTTCTCCCTTATATTGAGATCACTGTTAAATTACTTTTAGTGCCTTTAAGTGTTTATCACTCCCTGAAACTGCAATTTCTCCCTCACATTTCTGAAAATTGTTTAGTCCTATACCTGGATCCTTATTCTTCATCCTGAGCCAAATGACACTGATGAAATGTTCCTTTCTTTTTGTAAGACAGTATGCTTTACAGTTACACTCACATTATTTCTCAATGTTTTGTTGAGTTAACATTTTATTTTTGAGGCAAAGGGTTCCAAAACAGGGAGAAAGAAAGGTTAAGTATGGCAAGTATATACTTAGTCCATCAATGGACAATCTTTCCTTATCCAAAGTTCAGTGATTCTGGAGTTAGTTTATATCTACACATACACACACAAACACATATTTATTTATTTTATTTTACAGTTTGTTTACCGGGATAGTCCATTGTGCCGAGAAGAGCCCATTTTCAATGGAGTCCTGGGGAGAAAAGCTCCATGAGAAATTATACAAATATAAAACTATGCATAACAAATCAGTAATACATTAGTAAAATACAGACATTCTATAGATGTAAGACATAATACAGATGTAAGACCTTATGCATTTTAGAGAAATCCATAACAAATGAGTAATACAGTATTATAATATATATTACAGAAAAAATATTTAAAAGAAAATTAAAAATTTGAGAAAGATTGTTCGTATATATTTACAAATAAGTTTGTTTGTACAGTGGGAATAGGGAGACTTGCTGCATCAAAACAACTTATTTTGGTAACAACTGAGGTCTGCACTTCACTGTTTCATATGTAGACTCAGGATTATTTATTTATGTATTTATTTATTTGTTTGTTTGTTTTAGTTTTTCAACTTGCACCCAACTTATTCAGTAGTATGTCCATTTAATAATCCGCCAGTCTACTACACTTGCTTCCCTTTTCTGTTGCACTTACAGGTTATTGTGCCAATAAGCAATATAAATACCATCTCCCATATCTCCCATTTCTGAATAGAGGTTTTGACGTGGGCTTAATACATATAGCCCCTAAAAGTCTGAAATGTGAGAAAAGTCTTGCTTTCAAGGATGAGAATCTGGCATTTTTCTCTTACGGTTATCATTTTAAGAGTGCTATCTGGAGTGGACAATGAGTGCTTTGGGTGGAAATAATCGTCAATGTCTTCACCTCCCATGCACAAGTTATAAAGTCTGATCCTGACCTCCAGGGATCACCTGTTTGAAGTTTTCATGTTTTCTAGCCAAAAAAAAAAAATAGATTAGATCTGTGGGCAGCAGCATAGACTCTACAGGCATTTACTGTGGTGTTCAGTATCCTCATGATAACAGAACCAGATCACAGACTGCATGCCATAGCAGGACTAGCCAATCGATGGTGTAACATATGGCTCTAGATGATTTTATCATGCTGCCTAATGTCACCAAGTGCACATGGGTATTTGCTGGTGATAAGGGGGTTGAGGACAACCCAGCCACTGGGGATGCACAAGCCAGTGCATTTCTTTGTGCCGGTCTCAAGCCCAGATAAATGGGGAGGGTTGCGTCAGGAAGGGCATCCGGCATAAACATTCTGCCACATAACTTATGGCGCGAAAATTTCATATTTCCATACCGGATCGGTCGAGGCCCGGGTTAACAACGACCGCCACCAGTACCATTAGCCAACAGGGTGCTGGCAGAAATTGGGCTACTGTTGGCCGAAGGAGAAGAGGAGGGTGAAGGCATGCCCGAAGGCAGGAAGAGAAGAGGAAGGTTAGGAGTGTAGCAGTGAGGGTAGGAACTTTGAATGTTGGCATTATGACTGGTATAGAAAGAGAGCTAGCTGATATGATGGAGAGAAGGAAGGTTGATATATTGTGCGTGCAAGAGACCAGATGGAAGGGAAGTAAGGCCAGGTGTTTAGGAAACGGGTTCAGATTGTTCTATCATGGTGTGGATGGCAGGAGAAATGGGGTAGGGGTTATACTAAAGGAACAATATGCCAAGAGTGTTTTAGACGTGAACAGAGTGTCTGACAGAGTGATGTTTATGAAACTCGAAATTGATGGTGTAATGATGAATGTTGTTAGTGCATATGCTCCACAAGTTGGGTGTGAGATGGATGAGAAAGAGAAATTTTGGAGTGAGTTGGATGAAGTTGTGGTGAGTGTACCCAAGGGTGAGAGAATAGTGATTGGAGCGGACTTTAATGGGCATGTTGGTGAAGTGAACAGAGGGGATGAGGAAGTGATGGGTAGGTATGGTGTTAAGGAGAGGAATGCAGAAGGTCAGATGATTGTGGATTTTGTGAAAAGGATGGACATGGCTGTGGTGAATATGTATTTTAAGAAGAGGAGGGGCATAGGGTGACGTACAAGAGTGGAGGAAGATGCACACAGGTGGATTATATCCTATGTAGGAGGGCCAGTCTGAGGAGACTGGAGACTGTAAAGTGGTGGCAGGGGAAAGTGTAGTTAAGCAGCATAGAATGGTGGTCTGTAGGATGACGTTGGTGATCAAGAAGAGGAGGAGGAGTGTGAAAGCAATGCCAAGGATTAAATGGTGGGAGTTAAAAAAGGGTGATTGTGAAGTGGAGTTTAGGGAAGAGTTAAGACAGGCACTGGGAGGCAGTGAAGAGTTACTGAATAGCTGGGTAACTACAGCAGAACTAGTAAGGGATACTGCTAGAAAGGTGCTTGGTGTGACATCTGGACAGAGGAAGGAGGACAAGGAGACCTGGTGGTGGAATGAGGAAGTACAGAAAAATATACAGAGGAAGAGGCTGGCGAAGAAGAAGTGGGATTGTCAAAGAGATGAAGAAAGTAGACATGAGTATAAGGAGATGAGGCGCATGGCAAAGAGAGAGGTGGCGAAAGCTAAGGATAAGGCGTATGGAGAGTTGTATGAGAGATTGGACACTAAAAAGTGAGAAAAGGACCTGCACCGATTGGCTAGACAGAGGGACAGAGCTGGGAAAGATGTGCAGCAAGTAAGGGTGATAAAGGATAGTGAGGGAAAGGTGCTCACAAGAGAGGAGAGTGTGTTGAGTAGATGGAAAGAGTATTTTGAGAGGCTGATGAATGAAGAGAATGAGAGAGAGAGAAGGATGGATGATGTGGGGATAGTGAATCAGGAAGTGAAACAGATTAGCAAGGAGGAAGTAAGGATAGCTATGAAGAGGATGAAAAATGGAAAGGCTGTTGGCCCAGATGACATCCCAATGGAAGCATGGAGGTGCTTAAGAGAAATGGCAATGGAATTTTTAACTAGATTGTTTAATGAAATTTTGGAAAGTCAGAGGATGCCTGAGGAGTGGAGAAAAAGTGTTTTGGTACCTATCTTTAAGAATAAGGGTGATGTGCAGAGCTGCAGTAACTACAGAGGGATAAAATTGATCAGTCACAGCTTGAAGTTATGGGAGCAGGTAGTAGAAGCTAGGTTAAGAAGGGAGGTGATGATTAGTGATCAGCAGTAGGGTTTCATGCCAGGAAAGAGCACTACAGATGTGATGTTTGCTCTGAGAGTGTTATTGGAGAAATACAGAGAAGGTCAGAAGGAATTGCATTGTGTCTTTGTAGACTTGGAGAAGGCATATGACAGGGTGCCTAGAGAAGAGTTGTGGTATTGTATGAGGAAGTCGGGAGTGGCAGAGAAATATGTAAGAGTGGTACAGGATATGTATGTGGGTAGTGTGACAGTGGTGAGGACTGCAGTGGGAGTGACAGATCCATTTAAGGTGGAGGTGGGATTACATCAAGGATCAGCTCTGAGTCCTTTCTTATTTGCAGTGGTGATGGACAGGTTGACAGATGAGATCAGACAGGAGGCCCCGTGGACTATGATGTTTGCAGATGACATTGTGATCTGTAGTGAGAGTAGGAATCAGGTTGAGGAGACTCTGGAGAGGTGGAGATATCCTCTAGAGAGCAGAGGAATGAAGGTCAGGAGGGCTAAGACAGAATATATGTGTGTAAATGAGAGGGAGGGTAGAGGAATGGTGAGGATGCAGGGAGTAGAGTTGGTAAAGGTGGACGAGTTTAAGTACTTGGGATCAACAGTTCAAAGTAATGGTGAATGTGGAAGAGAGATGAAGAAGAGAGTATAGGCAGGATGGAGTGCGTGGAGAAGAGTGTCAGGAGTGATTTGTGACAGACGGGTACCAGTAAGAGTGAAAGGGAAGGTCTACAAGACAGTAGTGAGACCAGCTATGTTATATGGGTTGGAGACAGTGGCATTGACAAAAAGGCAGGAGTCAGAGCTGGATGTGGCAGAGTTAAAGATGTTAAGATTTGCACTTGGTGTGACTAGGATGGATAGGATTAGGAATCAGTATATTAGAGGGTCAGCTCATGTTGGACAGTTTGGAGAGAAAGCAAGAGAGGCGAGATTGCGTTGGTTTGGACATGTGCTGGGGAGGGATGCTGGGTACATTGGGAAAAAGATGCTAAGGATGGAGCTGCCAGGTAAGAGGAAAAGAGGAAGGCCTAAGATAAGGTTTATGGACGTGGTGAGAGAGGACATGCAGGCGGTTGGTGTGACACAGCAAGATGCAGAGGATAGGAAGAAATGAAAAGAGATGATCCGCTGTGGCGACCCCTAACGGGAAAAGCCAAAAGATGTTGATGATGATGATGATGATGATGATGATGAAGTGGGTTGAGGAACCGGCCTACTCCAACCTATGCCTGGGACCCATGCTAATGATGGAAGATGTTTATGCACCCCTTTTGCTTAGTGTGTACCTGACATAAATCCCAGCAGCTCTGGGTTAATAAGGTACTGTCCAACATGTCTCCAGTTGACCAGCTTTTGTTCCCTAGAATAGCTCGATTGAGAAAAAACTGGGCACAAGACCAATTAACATGGTAAACATGAACTCAGTGTAGTTTCACTGCCTGGACACAGCTTGGAAGTAGATGACAGGATGGTAAGGAGGAGGCTAGACATCCTATGTATGCATGAGACAAGACAGAAGGGCAGAGCAGCAAAGCCACTTGGTTCAGGATCCAGAGTCTACTACTCAGGAGGAGAACAGGCTAGAAATTGTGTGGGAATTGTGGCAATGGAGGGGCTTCAGAAGCACTGAGGGATGTCATCAGAATTAGTGACAGACTCATGGCAATCAGACTCCATGCAGTATTGTTAATCTCAGCCTATTCCCCAGAGCAGAGTTGTGATAGTGAGGAAAATAGTGCTTTCAGACAGCAGGTACAGGACTTACTAGATAAAACAGAACAACATGACTCTGTGTTAATAAGGTCAGATGATTGTGGACATATCAGGACAGACAGAACAGGATATGATGACTTCCTTGGTACACATGGGTGAGGCAACAAGAATAAAGAAGGAGAGGCCATTCTAGACATCTGTCTGGCAAATGGCTTGATAGTAACCAACACATGGTTCAGAGAAAGAGAGAGAGACCGACAGTCGCAAGATCACAAGCGACTCCTGTATACTTCTTAGTAAGGAAAGGAGACTACAAAGTCATCCCCAGTGAAGCAGTCAGCGTACAGCATAAATCACTGGTTGTCACATTCAGTTGGTCAGAGAACACTCTAAGGTAAAGAGATACCAGGCTGAACACTTAGTTGACTGGAGAGGAAAGCATAACAGTTCAAGGAATTACAAATGAATCAGGGCTCTATCACCTCAAGAAGAAGAGTTAATAGGTGGGCCTGAAGAAGAATGGCAGCACCTCAAAAGAGCAGGTGTGAGGACTGCAGAACAGATATGCAATTAAGCCACGTATAGAAATAAAGTATATAAGGAAAGCTGGTGGTGGAATGCAGAAGTCCAGAAAGTCATCAAAAGAAAGAAGGAGTGCCGGAAAAAATAGGAGATAGAAAAGACGCACCAGGCTAGGAAGGAATACTGGCTGGCTAACAAAGAAGCAAACAGAGAAGTTGCAATAGCAAAGAAAAAGGCATCAGAGAAACTCTACCAGATTCTAAAAAGTAAGTCAGTTGATGTGTCAAAAAAACTATATCAGGTTGCAAAGCAAAGAAAGAAAAATAAGGAAGCTAGTCAGACACCCTTCATATGATATGTCAGTATTAACGTGCGCACTGGTCCACAGGACATCAAGGGCAGATGGAAGGAATACTTCCAGCAGCATCTGAATGAAGAAACACAGAAGCTGTACTGCCCCAGATACAGCCTAGAATGAAAGAAGAGGAGGAGCCCACTCTAGCAGAAGCAAGAACAGCAGTAAAGAAAATGAAATCATTGAAGGCAGCAGGCTCAGATAAGGTCACAGCAGATTTGGTAAAGATAGTGTGTGAGATAGGAGAGAAATGGCTTATGAGAGAACTCGTAGCAGTGTGGAGAGAAAGGCACCCCAGATGACTGGAGAATAGGAGTGCTAGTGCCAGTGTTCAAGACCAAAGGGGACATTCCCAGATTTGGGCAGTACAGAGGTATAAAACTCTTTGTTACATTGCATACAATTTCTGGAAAGAGTGACTGATAAATGATTAAGCAGAGTAGTAGAGAGTAAGAAGGGAGATGAGTAGCTTGGATTCAGATCAGTATGCAGCATGACTGACTCATTGTGTTTGCAGTGAGACAGATAGTTGAGAAGAAGCTGGAGATGAGGAGAGAATCAAACTGAGCATTCATAGACTTGCAGAAAATAAGGTTCCAGGAAAGCTGATTTGGGCAGTTCTGCAGTGGTTCTAAGTCCCAGAAACATTGTCAAAATTAGTGCAGGCTATGTACAAGGACCAAGAAAAGCCAGGGAGAAGGCAGGCAGGCAAAACACGAACACTTCTCCTTAGGGCAACCATATCCTTTATTGTTAAAACAACAAGATAAGCACTTTCGTCTCAGTTTTAGACAATCAAAGAGACTTCATCAGATAAAGCTGTTTATTTCTGTGTACTACAGCCCATGTTTTACAAATACCACCCTATAGAAGTATAGGGTGGTATTTGTAAAACATGGGCTGTAGTACAAAGAAATAACCAGCTTTATCTGATGAAGTCTCTTTGATTGTTTTTATTTGTTGTTTTAACAATAAAGAATTTGTTGTTTTAACATTAAACAATTTGGTTGCCCTAAGGAGAACTGTTCGTGTTCTGCCTGCCTGCCTGCCTTCTACCTGTTTTTTCTTGGATTATTGGTTTTGTTTTACTTTGGTATCTACAAGGACCAGATGACTCAGGTATGAACAGTATTTGATCTCCCAGAGAGGTTCCCAGTGGGAGTAGGTGTGCACCAGGGTTCAGCTCTGAGCTCACTGCTGTTTATACTGGTCAGCGGGGATAGATCAACAAAGCTGCTGTATGCAGATTTTGTGGCATTACAGGGAGACCCTGAGCAAGAACCTAAGGAAAGGAGAGGGGAATGGAATGCAAAACTGAAAGAATATGGGATGAAACTGTGAACAGATAAGAGTTATAATTGGAACAAATGGTAGAGTTTGGAAAAAGTTGAGAATTGCGATAGAAGGAAAAATAATGGAACAGTGTAACAGTTTCAATAATCTGGCAGGGTGAGTGAGAAAAGGGAGATCTGAATGAGGAAGTCAAAGCTATAATCAGCGGGGAAGCAGCCAACTGGCAAAAAGGTACAATGTGTATTATGTGACAGAAGAATGCCAAAAAAAGCTGAAAAGTAAGGTGAACAAAACAGTGGTATGACCAGTACTACTGTATGGTATAGAAACCTTGGAATTAAAGGCAGAGGAGTTAGGAAGATAGAGGTGAGGGAGGTGAAGTAGCTCAGACAGGTGGTAGGATGCATGTTGTGGGAAGAACAAAGAAATGTGAACATAAGAACAGAAGCCAAAGTAGTCAGAGTTGCAGAAAAGGTCAAAGACAACAGATTATGGTGGTTTGGGCACATGTGCAGAAAAACAGAAGATAATCTGGTGAAGAAGATTTAGGACAGGCAGGAAGAAATGTCATCCAGCAAAGCGGTGGATGGACTGTGTGAAAGAAGACCTATGATAGTCAGGCATGCATGTGCTGAAGAATGCAGAAGAGTGGCTATGAATAGAGAGAGGCAGATGGCGACAGCTGACACATCACCCTGACCCAATGTAGAAAATGGGAAAAGGGGGTTGATAATGATGGTGATGCACATGTAAGTGCTGAGTGACTCAGTCAGTAGCTAAAGCTTAGTTTGGTTATATCTCTCATCAGTTTCACACAGACTGACACATGCAGTGCGTCTCACTCTCTCTTTCTACTGTATCTGGTGGCCTGTGGCCTAAGGAAAGCTCTTTCCTTTATTGAAGATATTCTCTACTACAGTGCCTCTGTGGTCTTTTTTCTGTTTTACTGATCTGCAGAATTTATATACTTTTTATCTGCTTTATTCACTTCTCATTGTTCTCCCCATTAACTGTACTGTCTCCCTCAGTTCCTCTATTAACTTTATCTTTGCATTATTTGCTGTTCTTTCTTGAATTTCTGAAATAACACATAACTACAGCAGCATAGTCATACTATGCTAGTCTTTTAAGGAAAAAAAAAGTCTCAAGCTGACTGACAACAGCCAAAAAACAATAGTTGCATGCCTTTTAAACTGTTCTCATACCTATAGCTTATGGGCTGGAAATTCCAAGTATAATACAAAACCCTATATTATGGGTCAAAGATACTCCAATATTTCTACAAACATGCACACCACTCAATGTCTTGCCCTATGGGTGTCCAGCAACCTAGGCACAATACAAATACAGCGTCCTGCTCACGCTCGTCCTTCCTTTGTTATAAATATTTTCAGAAAAGCAATAGAAAATTATAGGAGAGTGGAAATTCCTCAACTAGTATTTTTTTTTCTGTTTTGCTGCTGCTGGGTTACTTATCATGCAGTTTGTTAGTAATCTGGAACATAATGTATACTGTAGGCATGGCATCTTCCATCCGTACTATGCCTCACCCATTTTCTGGTATAGTTTGAGAGGTATGTTAGCATATCTACTGATACATTCAAAAGTGCTGGGTATATTGACCACAGTTACAATTTGGGGAAGTGATCTGTTATAACCTCAGGCAGAATATTGAACAAATAGCATCAGTTCTTCAATGGTGTGTTGTACATAAACACTCAAATAATTCCTTTATAACAAACCTTAGTGTGCCTTCTTCACTCGGTGTCTTTTTATGTGAGAACGTGGCAGTACATTTCTTCAGTTTCACTTTTACAAGACTAAACATTCTTTTGTTTTTGCAGATGACTGTAACAGTTCATTTCCAGTCTAAGTTACTTGATGTGCAGTATATCACTTTATAGTATGATTTCTTTAGCTCCTTGAGACAATGGCAAATTGTATACAAGTGATGTGTGTTCTTTGTTTTTTTTAAACTGATATGGATAAAAGCCAGTTTGTCTAGATGTGATAGTGTGAAACTGTTAAAAACATTAAGTAACAGAACACACCAAAGCACCTTATGCAGCTGTGCACAGCTTGGACATGAGCTAAGGAATTAATTGGTTCAGTTTTTGATGTTATTACGTGTGTAGCGCATCTATATCTGTGATGTTCTGCTGGGATAACATTATGGGTCAGGTCTTAAATGATCAATTAGAACCATGGGAATTTTCCTGTCAATGTATAATTGCTGCTGTCAATCATACTGGGGAATTCAGCCAGATGGCATTCAACATTGCAGACCTTCTTACCCTGTGTACAGCTGTTTTAAAGTAACAGCACTGAAGTAAAATGTTCTGCATCAGCAGAAGAGAATGAACATTTTCATTAATATAAAAGTACATGTATTTCAAGCATCTTAAATAGGCATGGAGCAATTCAAGCAACAAGGAACTACTGTCCCCACGATCTGTACTTTCATCATTTCCTAAACATGGTTCTAAAATACTCTTCCTGTTTAACTCTAATGGCCAGATGACTAGTGCACAATTTCATCCATTTATATGTGTAAAGATATATATGTATGTGTGCGTGTGTGTGTGTGTGTGTGTTTGCACGTATATCTATCTATCTATCTATATATATATATATATATATATATATATATGTGTGTGTGTGTGTGTGTGTGTGTGTGTGTGTGTGTGTGTGTGTGTATATATATATATATATATATATATATATATATATATATATATATATATATATATATATATGGTGGTGCAGCGGTAGCATTGTCGCCTCACAGCAAGAGGTTCTCTCATTCGATTCTCGGCTGGATCACCTTCTGTGTGGAGTCTGCATGTCCTCCCCGCGGTCGAGTGGCATTCAAAAGACATGCGTGAATAGGTGTGCCTTTGTTGAAGGTTGGGTGTCGAGCTGGCATCTCGGGACCATAAAAATCTACTGCCAATCATTAGCGGACTGGAGTTCCGCTGTGGCGACCCCTAACCGGGAAAAGAAGAACATATATATATATATATATATGGTTTACTATCAAATTGTCGATCCCGTTTTGTGCGACGCGCATTGCCCGAACGCGGAACTGCGAACGTCACTACACCGACGCCCAGATGTGCGAACGGCAAAATCTCGCCCCCATCCGACCCATGGTAGCATGGGTGTGGAGGTGTTGCGCGGCGGTAATGTCGATCGTCGGAGTTTCGGTTTCGCTATCGAAATGGTTTCGGTGTTTGGTTCGCAAAGCGTCGATGGGGTCGCCGTTCGCACGGAGTGCATTCGAACATTTAATAGTAAACCTATATATATATATATATATATATATATGTAAAATTAATTAATCTACATGCAAAATGCAAAACCATTGATGTATGAACATAGAGCTCTCCATGTCAAAACCCACAATAACTGAATAAGAAATGATAGAAAGTCACCCAATTGAAAACAAATTATTTCCTTTTCTGATCAGCCAACACACTTAAAAAAAGCACTAACAGTACCCGCAGACATAATTTGTCTGAATAGCGCTGCTATTAGGTATTGCAGAAGCCTGAGATTAGGGGGAGTAGCAGATTATGGTTAGCACACATGATAAAAATATACAGTGGGGAGCGTTCTGAATGTTATTTTCACTATGTATAGAAAAATAAAATGTCAGTGAAGGGAAGACATACTGATATTCAACAACTAATATTGTGGCAGGAATGGATAAACATTGCAGAAATAGATAGAAATATATAGATAGTGCAGGTTTAATTATTTTTGTATTCATTTATATGTAAAATGACAAGCCGCTGCATTGTTTGTGGCAATGAGCAAACACCTCAGATTCCCAAACTGCATTTCCCTTACCTCACAAGACTCCAGATTAATAGGATTTTACCAAAAAATGAAAGAGGAAATCTAATGATGAGATGCCAGCACTATGCCATGTTTAACCTGCCTTTTTATTTAAAAAGCAAAGAAGTTTAACTTTAGCAGCAAAGTCACAGTGGTGCTGTTCACATTGGTGATGTATTCCTAGATTAATTCAAGTTAAGAACCCATTAGAAACAGCACACTCTCTGATTTTTACTCTGGTTTCCAGAACTCTCTGCTGGCTTCTATTGCAAATGAAAGGTTCACCAACTTCATCTTCTGCAGACCAGGCAGTGGGACCAGAACATATCTATTCCTGTACTGAGGAGATAGTAGAAATTAGTGTGGCAACCATGGGCCAATATATTATGACTAGAGACTAGCAGCCAGAGTTGCCAATGAACAGGGGCCACAAGTGAATTTTTACATAAGGATCAGAGGAAAGTGCAGCACTGTTCTGCTTCTATGACACAGAATGGTGAAATGAAAATCATATACAAGAAACAGAATGGTGTTGGCACAACTGTGGTAACCTGGTATTACCTCATGCAGCAACCAGATGTACTGCATAGTAATGGATAGCCACGTGACAAGACCACTATTGAGGTAAGAAAGAGTAAGAATGTCTTTCTGTGGAATGTTTTCAAGATCTGACAGGGAACACTAAAGTATACACTAGGGAATTTGAGAGTAAAGTATTAGGGGAGCACTTCTCTCATACTGTAATTCATAATCACAGCAAAAACATTTCAATATCTGCACAACTAGGAATGTTTCTATATTGGTATTAATAGTTTGTTTATTTACTTTATTTATTTGACATTTGTTTGCTGGGGAGGTCAGACTGGGCAAGTAGACATTTTCAGCAGAGGGCCATGGAGAAAAGCTCCACATACAAGTCAACAAATACTATTATTTACAAAGTGAAACAAACACACAGTTATATACAACCACACCAAAGCAACTACAAAGTATATTAAAATGTTTCATTTTACATATGAAATGCAGTATATCAACAAGGCATTGTCTATTAAACTCAAGAGGCAATGTGGCAATTTCAGAGGCAGAAATATAATTAACTTTTGGCTGTTGTATCTCTTCTCCATACTGCTTGTCGTAAAAGCCCTAAAAATCAACCTGGCATGCCTAATTAGTCAGTAGCAGGTGTTCTGTGAAATATATATTTCAGGTACTTTGTCATCTAACATAATTTGAGCTGAGAGACTTGCACCACTGACTTTTGCATAATCACTGTTGCTAAACAAATAAGAAACCCTTCAAAGGGCATATTTACTTACACACCTCCTGTATAGGTAGCAGGAGATGTTTTGTTGTCACAGCAGTGGCCACAGTTGGCATCACATTATGCATTTTTATGCAAGGTAGTTCTCTTCCAGCCAGTTAGTAATGACCACATGTACTTGGACAACAAAATAATGAGCATAGCATGGTGTCTCTCTAATGTTAACGGCTATCCAATGTAACACCATTAAGTCTTGTTAGCGGATCATGGAAATGCAGTAAAGCTACTTTGATTACCATCAAGGTAACTAATTAAGATGGTCTCAGAGATTAACCCCTAGCCTCTTAAAACCATATCATTGCCCACTAATTCCTTATAATTATTTCTTAGTTACCTTTGCTCAGTAACAGTGTTATGCTAATAGAGTATCTTATAATGATCCTCTTAATTCTAAATAGTGCTTTGTTCTTGAATTTTGTTAATATATTAGACACAAGCAGTGTGGCAGTGACATGCCAAGTAGCCTATGATGCTAGCTCACTAGGAATAAAGCCTGCCAACTTTCGCAAGACTGATTGCCTAAGGCTGAACAGCATCAAAATAATAAATAAAAGGTCAAAAACCTTTTTGCAATGCAAAAATTTCCTTTCCACTGCAGGAGACAAAAAAAAATCAGACTTTAATTAAAGCATTTCACATGGCAGTGTTCTTCCCTCAGGGCTCTTTGTTTATTATGCAAGATTACTGCCTCTTGAAGAGAAACAAGGGTCATTTACCCAAGGGCACAGACACTTTGTTAACTGTACAGCACCTGCATGCAAAGTACACATACAGTACAGTTATATTACTTTATTTACCATACCTATGACTGTGATACAGAAAATGGCGAGAGTATATGTCATCAATACATAGTATATCATAGTATAGTGTAACATAAAAACAGGCTAGGACAAAAATAATATAAAAAATGTTCACCGTAATCCTCTGTTGGGCTAACCTGAGAAGCTAGTGTAGTCTGGAAAACAGCACCCGAATAATCTGTCTCCCAAGAGTAACCAGGTGTCATAAGGTTCACAACATTGTTTTAGGAAATGGAATGCCTGGCTACAGCCATGGTAGAGCAGGTACCACTGCATTCTGGTTAATAATGAAGGAGTCATGTTAGATAAAAATATTTTGTTACTATTCCAAATTTTGTTTTGAACTAAATCTGTGTGCATGTCCAGATTTGCACTGCTGCAAATCAATAGGCTCATGCCACTAGTAGAAGGCATTATTAAAAAGCACATAGCTAGATAGTAATACTATAAAATTTAGGTACTTACTTATTATTGCAACCAGATTTTCGTGATTGTGAAATGCGCATAGCTGCAGAGAAACAAGTTCAGGAAACACAAGCTTTTGAAAGTCCTTACTACTGGCAAAAAAACTTTGTATAACTTTTCAAGAACAGGAAAACATTTCAGAAATGCTCTTCCTATTTTGCATGTGTCACAGACACACGCTTGACTTTTCCTTTTGTAAGGCTCGGGTTGGTGCAAACTGTCATGGTGATATTGTGCAGATTAAAGTTCTTACTATGCATACGAAAAAGATGACATTGCATATGCAGGAAAGTGCACATCTCATTGCTTTTATCGAGTTACCCACTTGTAAACTGTCACAATCCCAGTTTGTTAATGGTTGTTATGGACTGCTTACCTGTTGGCAGTTTAACATTCAAATGTTGCAGCTTTCGTCTATGTAGCAAGTTTAAAAAAATGTGAAACACACATGCATGGCAACAGTATTTATTATGGTGTGCTTAATTTGTAGTACCCCTACTTTGACAGCAAGATGCCATATGGTATAAAATTAAATGGTTTGTTTATTGGTCAGACTCTATCTGTTTATTGGTCAGACTCTATCTGTTTAACAACAATTTCATTAGCTGTTTCACATGTATAGTTTGTGTGCCCTTACACTATTATTTAATTGGATGAAAATCTTTTATTGTACCATTCCTCATACCTGGTGTGACACAGAACTTTACATACCCCTTTCAATGGTAACGTACCTGTTTTTGCACAAAGATGAAGATTTAGGGGGCTTCAGAAATTTGGTTGTGATAATACGTAAGAACCAAAATTTATTTTCCTTAGAAAAATGCACTTTAACAGCTGATTTTACTATTTTCTTAGTTAATGATACTTACAGTTGATAATCATAAAAGTCTGGATAAACTCTCTTATCTAATGTGTATCAGCCAAAATAACAACTGAACTCAATGAAAGTATATTGACTCTTACATCTCATAACAGTAGGAATAAGGAGAATGAACCTTCCTTATATCCAATAATCAGGACAACACACACACATTTCTGGTGAAACTGGACTTCATCAAAGTATCCAGCCAAAATCAAGCTTCCAAACGTGTTCTTCGATACACAGGTGTGAATCTATATGTATTCTGTCACACCACACACACACACACACACACACACACACACACACACACACACACACACACACACACACACACACACACACACGCACACTCACACACACACACACAAACACACACACACACACACACACACACACACACACACACACACACACACACACACACACACACACACACACACACACACACACACACACACACACACACACACACACACACACACACACACACACACACACACACACACACACATCTGTGTGCATCTATCTATCTGTCTATCTATCTATCTATCTATCTATCTATCTATCTATCTATCTATCTATCTATCCATCGTGCCATCCCTAGCAAAACCAAGACTCACTCCTCTAAGAGAAGGAAACCAGTCTGGTGGACCCCTGCCATAAACAGGCTATACAATAGAAGGAGGAAACTAGATCAGAAAAAAAAGCAAACCCCAAGAAGGAAAGACATCCATGATCAGTATCAGTAAGAAACTAAAGTCTCTCATAAAATCATCCAAGGCTAACTTTGAAAGAAAAATAGCCAAGGATTCAAAAGATAACCACAAAGCCTTCTTTAGCTATGTCAAGAATCTAAGTGGCAACTCACAGATATGCACTGAGCTTGTGCAAAATGGCACAAAACATACTGAACCTACTGATATTGCCAACATCTTGGCAGATAGATTCAGTGCAAACTTCACCGCTCCTCTCACCCCTAAATGGGCCCACAACAATACCAGAAAAGTGTAGTGTCCCAGAAATAACAGACGCACAGGTGAAAACAGACCTTTCAAAAGCCAAAAAACATAATGTCAATGGGGCCAGATGGTGCCCAAGGCTGCATCTTGCATGAACTACAGAATGAACTAACCCCCCACCTAAACATGCTGTTCAACCTCAGCCTCTCCACAGGCTATGTGCCCATAGAATGGCACACAGCAATGCTTATTCCGCTCCACAAAGGAGGGGCCACAACTGACCCTGGTAACTATCACCCCATAAGCCTGACTAGCCTGGTCTGCAAGGCTATGGAGTGCATCATCACGTAACTCATTAACAAAGACATTGGGAACCTCCAAACACTTGACCCGATCCAGTTCAGCTTTGTTAAGGGCAGTCCATGCCTACTAAACCTGGTTGACTTCTTTGAGACAGTCACCAAGGCCATAGATGAGGGAAAGGTGGTTCACACAGCCTACCTTAACCTTGCCAAGTCTCTTGACACCATTCCCCACTTAGGTATTATAGAAAAACTCACCAGCCTGAACATAAACCCCTACATCAGGAGATGGGTTGCCAACTGGCTTACAGACAGAACTCACACAGTAAGAGTAGTGGGCTCCAGGTCCGTCTCTAAACCAGTCACAAGTGGTGTCCCACAAGGCTTGGTCCTGGGACCCCTACTGTTCAGCATATACTTCTCAGAAGTACAGGAAAACACAGGACTATGGCTAACTAAGTTTGCCGATGACTACAAACTGGGAGCCATAATTGACTCTCCAGCTGACATGGACATCCTCCAAAAGGGCCTTACTGAGATGGACACTTGGTGTCAAAGTCATGGCCTCAAGCTAAATGCCAAAAAATGCATAGTCGTCCCATTTGGGAAAAACAAAACACCCATGAATTACCACATAGTTGGCAGCCCCCTTAATACAGAAGAGGTAATAAGAGATCTGAGGACCCAGGTAGACAATAATCTCTCCTTTGACAATCATATTGCCAAAGTAGTTAGTAAATCCTTCTATGTAGCCCATCTAATTACTAGAGGGTTCGCATCTAGAAATAAAGAGGTTATAGTGCCCATTTACTCATCACTCATCAGACCCATCATAGAGTACAATGCCCCATTTGGGATGTACCTCACAAGACACTTCCAACAACTGGAAACACCACAAAAGTACCTCACCAAGAGGATTACTGGCCTCAAACATATGTCCTATGCAGCCCAACTGAAAAACCTCCGGCTGTACTCAGTGGCATATCGCTTACTCAGAGGTGATCTCTGCCTGGCTTACAAACCCATGTCCAACTCAGAATTGATGGACATGCTCCACCTAAAGAAATCCAAGTCACTGCGAGTCACACGGTTTAGTGAGCTAAACCTCGCCACAACAATAAATAGAATATGCTGGAGGGATAGATTCCTGTCACAGAGAGTCCCCATGCTTTGGAACAAAATTCCTAACTACATTAGGCAGAGCCCCTCACTAACACTCTTCAAGGGAAACCTTGACGAGTGGATGGGTAACAGAAAATACAATGCTGAGATCAGTTCATTGGCTCTGCTTGACAGAGGCTCAGTTAATTAATCAATGGGGTGGCGAAAGCCAACACACTCTGGCTAGGCTTATAAAAGCCCGTGGGCAGATAGCCTAGTACCTACCTATTAACCTATGAATCTATTTATGTATATAAATAATTCAGAACGAACAGTATAACTAACAGAATTCCCAAATTCTCCAGCTTGTTTTCGACTTTTTGTGTCACCTATGCTAGGAGCAAAGGTGGATAATTAGAGTTGCGTTATTAGTTAAAACACTTAACAATGCTTCCTCAGTAAGCATGCATTGCCTGAAGCTAAGGAATCTGAATGCAGCTTCCTGTATTAGTATTAGTTACAATTCTATTTAATTCAGTCATCATGAAAGTGCTGTCTTTGATTATAACGTGCTCATGACCATCCTGCTAAGGAGACTGTCTGGAATCCTTCCACAGGATGTGGGCATGGATAATTGTGTGGCTTTACAGAGGGTGGGTGCACACATCACAATAATAATAATGCTAAATGTGCAGACTAGCAGGACAAGAGTGGATTCATCTGCTCTTGATTCACAGAAAGTCTCTGACAGAGAAAATCGGGAATATTTGTCTTTTTGTATTGGAGAGATTGGACTTTCAGTCCAGGATGTGAGTGTGGTGAATAGAGTTTATGAAGGAGTGATGACTTAAGTTAAAATTATGTGGTCCTGTAGAGATAAATAAAAGAATAAGACAAGGGTGTCCTCTCTCCCTGTTGCTGTTTGCACTTTACTTGGAACCTATGGCAGCAAAGATTTGGTAGTCTGGTAGTGGGATGACTTAAGATTCAGTAATCAGGTAGTGGGAGGGCTTACATTTTAGGCTTATGCTCTATCTTGATGATGTTGTAAGTGTTATCATTAGCAGAATATAAAAGGATTTAGAGAAATTACTAAAGATAGGATGCAAAACAAATGAAAATAAAATGAAAATAGGTTTGCACCTAAATTAACAAGAAAGATTTGAAGAAAGTCAACCTCAGTGGCAGAGATATAATTAAATTACCTGTTTGAGGGTATGGGCCAGGAACACATGTGAGCATTTAGTATAGTTCTTATGAAATTTAATGCACTGTAAAATGTGAATTTCTTTCATTTTATTGTCTTCCTTACATCATCCTATGGCCTTGTCACTCAGTGGATCCTGTCCACACTTTGGGCCTGGCATGGAACCTAAAGGCATCCTGGGGTTATTGGGCATCCATATCTTTCTGTGGGTTCTGTATGCCTTATGCTTTATTCCAACCTCCCCCTGCCCTGCATTCTCTTGGTAGTATCCACAGTGCAGGCACCTTGAGACATACTGACATTTCACCCAGCCCCAATGGCAGCTCAATTAAGGACCCCAACCTAATCCCTCTTAGGATGATGCCTCCCTTCTGAAATGCCCCAGTCTCAACCAGGATTTGTGTGGGGAATGTGAATGGTATAATTAAAGGAACAGAAGGGGAAGGGAGAAGCCTAGAGAGAGAAAGACAGTTTTTAGAAATGGAACTGAGATAGGTAGAGAGAGGTGGGAAGGAATAATAATAGAAATGAACCCCCTCGATGAAAGTTATTATTAAGATGTGGAGACAACCAAGATTAATGTACATTTCAAAGGTCCTCCCTACGTGTAACAGAATTATGTTTATGATTTAATTGAGCAGGTAGAGGACTATAAAAAGAAAGATGAAGAGTTATTTACTGAGAAAGACAAAAAAGGAAAGAAATGGAAAACATGGTAAACGTATAGTGACAGAGTCA
Source organism: Protopterus annectens (assembly GCF_019279795.1). Classification (NCBI taxonomy): domain Eukaryota; kingdom Metazoa; phylum Chordata; order Ceratodontiformes; family Protopteridae; genus Protopterus; species Protopterus annectens. The sequence goes on along the minus strand of NC_056743.1, from coordinate 543,320,821 downwards.
AACAGAATTTATACGACAAAATAAGATGGATAAAAAAACATGATGAAGGAAGGGTATAATGAGAATGCTAGGTGTTGTGCCACCCATAAGTGAGCTGTATGAAATATATTGGATCAACTTGCTGTTATGTTCTCGGTGCTAATATCTATACAGTAATTTACCTTGCTTTTTACTTGGTACAACATTGTTCTTATAATGGGACTTGTTTTAACTAGTTTACATAGTTTCCTTTTTCAATTTAGTGTGTCTTTCTTTTATTTTTCTTGTTTTTGCTGTTGCAGTTATTCTTGAAAATAAAGTGCTTTTGTACTCTCATTGAAAAGTTGATGTGGCTTCTTGAACCATGTCAGTGATGTGAGCTCTCTAGTTGTCCGGAATTTTGTTTTGTTTAATAGTGTGGGCAAGATATTGAATATATAGAGGAAGATTCTATTATTGCATTCTGTGCAGTACAGATATGATTTGTACACTTGTAAATCAAAAGCCTCTCTCTCTCTCTCTCTCTCTCGTCTCTCTCAAAAACAAATTCTGATGTTGCTTGTATAGCAAATCATTATAACATAGACAAACTGAAGGAAATTAAATGTATTACATGTATAATAATATAACTTTCAGCACTGGCATGTAAGTGCAGAGCTAATACCATTTAAAAAAATCACAATACACAAGATAGGAGCCATACTTGTCTGTGATGTACTAGTGTTTGACATTCACTAGTGTGATTACTGATGTGAGACTGGTGGGCTTTTCCTAAGAAGGTCAAAATACAGGTATACCAGGGATTTCTTTTTACAGCCATAATGATATGACATTGTAGTATATGTAAATAAAAAGGGTGGGGAGTATATATATCTTTACTGAGGGGTGCAAAAGGACTTGCCCAGTTTTTGCTTTCAGATGCTGTATACATTCAGCTTTTGCAATTTCATGAAGCAACCAACAATGAATCAATTGCTTGTCATCAAGCTGACCAAGATTAATGTATAATTCAAAGGGCTTCCTTATCTCTAAAAAATGAAGTTGCACATTACCAAATTATACAACAAATAAATAAACCAATTGTAAAGCAGCCCAATGCACAAACATTGTTTTAAAATATATTATGCACTGTCAATATGCTGTTATACAATTATATGTTAGACACCTCCACTCCCAAAGAAAGAGAAGTAAAAAAAAAAAATTCCCCAGACAATGGCTAAAAAAATAAGGAATTATGGGCTAATTCTTTTACAAATAAGTTTCAAAGAAAGTGAATTTCCTAATTCCATAGATAAATATTCTCATCTAGGGCACTGGAGCAGTTTATGAATTTATTCCATTTCATTTGTAGAAACAATTTTCTGGCCTCCTTGTAATTGTTTATGCTTTTTAAGTCATTACAATTAATGTTGTATTCATGCACTGCATGCCAGATAATTTCAATTTATATGTAGTAGATTTCATCCCAACTATTATCAAAAATCACACCAAAGTTACAGATAAGTATACCCTGAGTCTCAGGTGATTTTCAAACCATGGACCATACTTCTTTTTATTTCAACCATGCAGAAAAAATATTTTTTTAAAACCTTCCAACTTGTAACAAATATTTACATCTATCTATGTATCTATCTCTCTATCTATTCTCCAAGACTGTTTTAAATATATTAATTATTTAATAAATACTCCATTGTTTAAAAAACAAACGTGTTTCAGTCTGCTTTAAATTTCCATTATCAACTACTTTTCCCAAAAAGAAGTGAAATAAAATGTACTTAGTAATAATAGTAGCACTACACAATCAGAACATTTCAACCAAAAATACTTACTGCTATCCCTTATAAGTTCATAGATAGCTCCCCTTGCACCCCCCCATGTGGAGGGGTTGTGCCCCCCACACCACCCCTACTTATATATACTAACTCTGAGATCGCCCAAAAAGGAAAACATAGCAAACTCACACCCAGACATTCTACAGTCCATTGCACACACACACACACACACACACACACACACACACACACACACACACACACACACACACACACACACACACCACACATATATAAACACCAACACATCCAACACTTACACACTCATCATATCTCTCAACCTCTTAGAGCAAGAAATCTGGACAAAGTCATAAATAAAAGTGGGACAAAGGCCCAAAAATATGGACATTTTTTAAATATTTCTCTTACAAACTTAGAAAGTTGATAGAATAACAGATTTTGTATTAGCATGAATTTTCTGAAAGTTGTGAAGTCTAAAACTCAAATGTCTGTCATTATTTTCTACTTTCAATCTTTAATGGCTTACTACTAATTTGCCAGAAAAACACAATTTTATGAAAAATGGACCACAAATATGAGACCAAACTCTGGACGTTCTGCAAAAATCTGTACAGTTGAGAGGTATGACACTCATACTTCCCCCTGCCTACCCTAACCCACACGTACAACTTACAAACACATTCACATACATCCATATTCCAACCCAAAACCCTTACAAAACACTCTCTTACCTTAAATCACACCTAAATTTACACACAACACTGGACACCACCCACACAAACCACAGCAAGCAACTTAGCGCAAAGCCATAACTGCAAATTTGAGATATTTGAGTTCATAATTATGCACTTTTGCTATTTTAAAAATCGCTTTATAGTCTCGAGATACTGAAATTCGAGATTTTTGTATTTTGAGATTATAAAGGGGAACCAATTAAAATATGGATATTATAAGAATAGAGGTAAGGAATATGTTGAAATAATAGATAAAATGTTATTTTATGTTGTATGGGTTATGTGGAATAAAAGAGTAAATGAAACTGTTTAATGGTAAATGGATTTTAGCAGCAATATTAAGGAAAATCAGATGGTGAGTATGGAAAAAATAGTGGAGCTATAATATGGATGAAATTTAGCATGATTGTAAAAGAAATTCTGAATATCTGTAAACAGATTTGTATATTTATAAATTTGTACATATATAAATATTTTGAAAATGATAGCTATTTTTTTATATAAATAAAGGAACCCTACTGTTTTCAGCAGTTGCCATATAATCTTTTACATCCACATGAGCTACAACTAACTCTGCAGATGGGGCATCAGTTTAAAGTCAAATCGGAAGGATGGCACACTCAGGGGTACAACACCCCATTTATGTTGCACTGTAGTCTCAGAATTCTTTAACCAACAGACAGCTCCACAACCCCTTACAGCAGTTAAAGACATGTTGTTAACCAGATACATCTCAGATGTCTTATTGTGATAAAAATAAAGGGGTCTATATTAGAACATAGAAGTTTCAGAACTTTGAATGTTCTAATACCGACACCTACTAACCAAAAGCTGAAAATAGTGACAATTTAGATAACCGAATTCTTTCCTAGGGAAAGAATTTGGTTGCCCATTTCTGTCACTTCACTATTTTCAGCTCTGCAGTGGAAAGTTACATTCAGGTTCAGGTAAGTGTGTGATTGTGTGGACGTGAGGGTTAGGTTGGGATAGGTGAGTCAGGGTTAGGGAGCGGGTGAGATGTGTGTGCGATAGTGCCAGACCTTAACATTAGGGTTTGGGTTAAGGTAAGTGGGTAGATAGTGGTGTATGTACAGTTTAGTATAGGTTTAGATGTAAGATTTTAGGTGTATGTGTGTGGATTGCTGTTTGTTTGGTGTGTTTGTGTTGTGTGTATGTGTTTTGGATCAGCAAATTTTTTCCCTAGTAAAAATTCGCTGTTCTCAATTTTTGGTCTTATCAGTTTTCGGTTACTAGATGGCAATATTGGAACATTTGAAGTTCTGAAACTTCGATGTTCTAATATAGACCCAAATAAAGGCCACAAAACATGGAGTAGGCATTAAAGTTCTTTCAGTTACTTTACACATATGCACAATAATTCTTCAAAGCCAAATTAAAAAAAAGTTTTACATGAGCAGATAACAAGAGAGTAATGTACATTTACCTGCAGCTTGACTTCCCACCCCCTAATAAAAAGAGATAGCTGATTTGATAACAGTACAACACATACATTTGATTTTTATAAAACTAATGGCCTCTGTAAAGCATTCCAATCTTTGTTTCACAGAAAAGTCACCAAAATAAAGTATATTGACTTCCAATACAGAATTCACTTTAGTCCTGCAAAAGATGATATGACACAAAAGAGGTGTTAAAGGAGTATGTTAATAGGTGTCTGATATATTATCTAAGAGATGCACAGCTACATAGCCAGCATATTCTGAAATGTTCTCTGTGATGTGCCTTGAAAGCATGTTGGTTTTGAAGCTGTTTGAGAATTGATAGTTTCCAGAGGTTAGATACACAAATGGAGTACAATGAAACTCCTACTGCATTACTGGATTTTGTGATGGAGAACAGAAGTTTGTCTTTTTGTGGATTGTGGCATTGTTGAATCATGCTTATGTGTGCATGATACTTGTCAGGGTTATATAACAGACTATGAACATGTAGGAGCTGGTTACACCGAAATGAGGAAGCTCAATGCAGCTAAAATGTTTAAAGACTAGACATTGATGAGTTCAGTAGGGGGTATCCTAAGCAAATCAAGATATTTTATTATAGCATTGCTCAAGCTTCATCATACAACAGGGTGGGCAGAAAATAGGTTTTTGCTATGGTTTCTCTAGTTGTATCAGTCAGAAATAGTTTAGCACTTCATAAAAGACCACACTTAAGGTGTCTTTTTTTATAACAGTTGGAAGTAGAGGGTGGACTTCATATTGTCATCAGCTATGACTGCCAAAAGTTTTATATCATGTAAATGTCCAATCAACATGTTATTTATTGTGGTGGTTTTGAAAAGAGTTTGGCTTTTGGTGAATGTTTTGGGGTGAGCAATTGCTGTTTAAATTTTTAGGGTTTAGTAAGGGTTGTCAGTTGTCTAGATAGGATTCAACAGATGTAAAGGATTCTTGGGTGATTGTCTTGTAGTTTTGTAATTTGTGGATAGTGCAGATGAAAGTAAAATAATTTAATATTATATGAGTATAATGTGCTTGGCAGGAATATTTAGACTGTGGAATAAATTACTAGTGAGTGGCAAGGAGCAAAAATATACTCGAGGGGCAACTTAGTTCTAAGTTAGGTGAGTATTCCTAGGGTTTACTGCTAGTGACAGAATGTGTGTTGTAAGGTTGCCAGTTCCATCTGTCTGCAAGTCTATGATTATACTGAGACCTGTAAAATATATTAAGCAAGAACTAAACATACAGTGACTGTATGTGGTCTGGAGAGACTTAAATCAGTTATGGCATCTGATATCTGACAACTGATTGCCTGCCAGGATTAAAAAAAAAACTTACCTCATGCTACTGCATCTGCTGATCTTTTGCAACACAACCTTCTGGCCTTCTTCTCCTTGCCAGACCATTATTTGTGTGATAATAAGAAGCAAAAAGCCTAAAATTGATTACACTAACCTTTCCCACAGGACAACTTTGACAATGTTCTTTTTCAGCCAAATAAAATTAATACTAATAAAATGTAATGCTACCTTTTTAATGATATGCATAAAGCTACCGTCAGCCTTATAAATAGTCAGGTCTAAGTAGGAAACAAGAAAACATCAGTTAAACTTAAATTTTAGAAATACAGAACACTGATTCATGTACAAAATATAAGATTTAAAAGTAACAACATAATTTGTCTAAATCAATATATTGCATTTTATAAAGCATTGGCATGTTTACAGCATTATGCGGCAGAGCAATGTGAATCTGCTCTCAGACAAAAAAAGCTGACATAACTTGGTTTTATCAAGAAGCCCACTGCAGCATCACGTCTGCTTCAAATAACTGTTACCAATGATTAAAATTGTTTGTTAATAACACATCTAATACTTCTCCTAGTAGTGTTATATTTGTTAAAAAAAGTTTCTACTAGTTAACAATGTTTTAGTTATGCATTCCAAACACAGCTAATTCAAACATGTTCTTTATACTGATCACTGCTGTAGTAGCCTTAGCTATATGAGTTATCTCCTACCAAGCATATAACAACCATCTGGCTTTCAAAGCTTCAGGACACCTTCCCTTCATCCAAACTGTTAATCAGCTTGAGCTGAGCTGACTAAAACACAAGTATAAGCATGAAGCCCTGCAGAGCTTTACTGCTGCCTGAGAGTTTGCTCCTCTGAGGCCTGCAAGGATAAATGGCCAGCTTCTGCTTTCCATAGATGGACAGATAAGTTCCCTTTGGGAAAAGAATACTTTTATGTTCATATTTTTACTGATATTTTATTATTTTCATCTTCAGGAAAGGTATTTTAAAGCTAGGAGTGGTGCATTTTAATGGTCTGTCTCAAGACTCTAGCATGCCTTTAAATAGAGCACTCATTTCTCTTAGTTTAAAAGTAGTGTTAACTAACTGATAAAATAGTTTCTGTGGAGAAATTGTTTATTTTTCCATTTTGGGGCTACCATGGTATTTGAAAGTGCTTTTTTTTACTGTTTTTTTCTGTCATAAAAGCAACTTGCATGGACTGGTAGTTTTACTGGCATTGCTGCTTGTTGTCCGGGATAGATGCACCATTTTCAGAGTGACCATGGAACAGATTGTCAGTCCCAGAGCCAGTCCTTCTTCCAGCCACAAAAAGGGAAAGTTAAACCAACAGCCTTTTCCACCACAACAGGCTAGCAATTTCCCTCAACTGTAGGGGAGTGACAATTCTGTGGTCATTTGCTGTCCCTCAAACCACTCATCTTTTGCCCCATATGCTTTTTTCTATAGCTCCTACAGCCGCTATGGGCAAGGGGATAGCCATTTCCTCTGCAGCTGCTGGGGTCTATTGAGTGGGCAAGAGAGAGCCACTGTTGTTGTTCCTGAGAGAGAACAGGAAAGGTTTCCGTACTATGTCAGACTGCTGTGTCCATGCTTAGGGGAGCAGCAGCTGCCATTCGTAGCATGGCTAACCCTATTTTTCCTGTCAAAATGAAGCATAAAACCAAACATGTATCTACTCCTTCTTAACTTTCTATGGATAGGAGTAGTTTAATGTGGCTGGCACAGTATTTGATTCAGGCGTTTGATCCTTCTTGTAGTGTAGTTTTTGGTAAAATAGGGATGGATGCCTTGTTTGCTGAAGAAATTCAAGTTTCTGAATCCAATTAGGAAGATGCAATGATTGATTCAGGGTTTTGTCCTCAGAGTTCTGATTCAGACTCAAAGGAGTGCTCACTTTCTGATTCTCCCTGCCAGGATTTCTCTTTCTCTGAGACTATTGCTAGAATGTCCCAGTATTTTCACTGGGAGAAGTCGGAGATTTCTCAGTCTCTCAGAAAATAGGAGTTGTTACTGAAGGATTTTCTAGAATCTACACTCATTCCTCTTGTCCTTTCTGCTATAGAGGATGTGTGTCTTATTGCCTGCAATTTTTCTGATAGCCAGCTTTCACTAAAAAGGCAGACAGGAAGTATAAAGTTCCTCAGGTTTGCTAATGTTTATACACTATTCCCAAACCTGACCCAGCAACTATAGCCTTAATTGACTCCTCTGCTGCTAATCACTAGTTAATTCTAATCCTACTCTTTCTAATAAGTATGGAAATGAATGGCAGGTATGGGGAAAAGTATATATTTCTGCAACATTAATTTCAGAATTTTAAATTGTCAGGATCATATGTTAAAGTTTATTTTAGCATATTGTGAAATTATAAGGAACATTTTATCTACAGTTTCTTCTTGTGATGAAAACTTTGCTTTAAATAGCTTAGTTTCTTTAACTGCACAGGTCACAACTAATTGTTTGCAGTGTGTGTATGACACTGTTGATATTTCTTCTATGGCTATGGCCACTGGTACTGTTTTAAAGAGGCTTGCTTCCAAGATGATGTTAAAAATGAGATTTTAAATTATCCCTTGGATAGAGATGTACTGCTTGACTCTTCTACTGCACAAGTAGTGTGATGAAAGGGGCAAGCTGATCCACGGAATCTCTAAGAATTTTTAACCCTCTTTTTCCAAAATTTTCCAATGTATTTTCTTTCTCCCATCCATTTTCAGTAAAAGACAGAGCAAACTGACTCAACAGAATTCACAGACATTTAAGAAGAAGTGACAAGTATCTTTCAAAAAGAAGTCTCAAACCTCTCAAAACCAAGGACACTTCAACAAGTCTGAATGACTGTTCAAGAGATCTTGTGACAACCTCCCACCATGGCCCTTTTTCTCTTCCAGAAAGTCTAAATCTCCATTTTTATTTTTGGCAACAGATTGTATATGACAAATGGATTCTGAAAATCATTCATCAGGGTTCCAGATGGCAATGGGAGGAAATTCCTCATTTCCTGGGGGGTCATTCCTCAATCTGCAGATCAAACTCTTTTATTTCTATTGTACTTCATCATATGCTTTTACATGGAGTGATAGAACCAGTTCCTCCCTTCCAGATGAGGAAGGGGTTTTATTCAAGGATGTTCCCAATGATAAAGAAAGAAAATGCTTGGAGACCACTTCTGGATAATTCTTTCCTAAACTTCCTTGTGATAGTGCCCATATTTAGAAACAATGTCACTTCACAACTGGTTGCCTCTTCTTCCTCCTCTAGGTTTCCCTGTAACACTAGACTTAAAAATGCTTATCATTGCATTGCTATTTCAGACATCAGATGTTTCTTAAAGTTTAGTGCGTCTGGATCACTTAACCAATTTTCTGCCTTAGCCTTTGGACTATCCTCTGCACCAAAAGTGTTCACAGAGTGTCTAGCTCCAGATATTGCTCATTGCAGGCAACAGTGTATACACATTTGTCCATATTTAGATGACTTGCTTATCTTTACAGAGTATTTTTCATAATGTCAGGGATCTCTTGGGTTACAGATTCCTTGCACAAGCTTGGATTCCAAGAAAACATGCAAAAATTCTTCTTGACTCCTTCACACAGGACTGTGTTCTTGGGATGTCAAACAGACACCACCTCATTTCAAAGAGCTTTTCTTTCAGAGGAAAGAAAATACGTTTATTAAGATCTGTTTTTGAGGTTTTCCACTCAGACTTCAGTCACTGTGAGGGAATACCTCAGGATTTTGGGCCTCAGGTCACCTATGATTCTCATGATACCTCATAAAAAGATACACTGATATCTGAAATCCCATTGCTCCCTGCATCAGCACCCTTTATCTATTCAGATCCCAGTACTGGGGTATGACAGAAGAGAAATCACTTGCTGGAGACAACAGATATCCTTAAATCAAGGTCTCATCTTCTCCCTCATCACAGATGTTTCAGATTTTGCTTGAGGTAGAGTTCCTGAAGAGATAAAAGTGCAGGGGGTATGGGACACTAAGGGTAAATGCAAGCACAAAAATTTCAATAAAACGGCACTCAAGTCTGTCAACCATTGATGGTCCCCAGAACCTCTTTAAGTGGTTACAGATGTTACACAGTGATATGGTACATCAACAAGCAAGGCAGAACCAGGTTGGACTCCATTTGCAGACTAGTCATATTAGCTTAGGATATAGCTTCAGTGCACAGTCTCACTCTACAGGCATCCTACATTCCATCAGAGCAAAATTGTGCAGCAGACAAGCTGAGCATGACCATGTCAGACCCTCATAAATGGAATCTAGATTCTGGAGTTTTTCAAGATTTGATCCATCAATGGAGAGTTCCTCAAGTAGACCTCTTTGCCCCGTCTATGAACAATCAACTGGAAAAATTCTGTTCCATGACTCCATGCAAGAAGGACTAGAAGTCAGATGCTTTTTCTTTTCTTTGTACAGGAATGCTCCTGTATACATTTCCACCCTTTCCACTAATGTCCATAAGGGTGGGAGGGTGGCCTAATGGTTAAAGTGTTTGCCTTACAAACACAAGGTAATCTATGAACCTATGAACCTATGAACTTCTTAAGATTCAGAAGGAATCCTTCAAGATCATTGTGGTGACTCCCTTCTGGCAACCATGGTTATTCCCTCTTTTGGAAATGAGAGGCAATAACCACAAGCCTCCTCACAGAATGGGTTTACTCACACAAGAACAGTGGTGTTTAATGCATCCCAACATCAATCATCTTCAACTTGACTGACTGGATAATAGGGTCTCAATTCCTTTTAGTCATTTGTTTCTGAGCATGTGAAGCAGGTACTGATGGAGGCGGGAAAGCCTGCTACTAGAAAATCATATATTAGCAAATGGAAAAGGTTTTCTAGTTGGTGCCAATAACATAACTGGCACCTATTCAGAGTTAGTTCTGCTCTGATTTTACAACAGTGTTTTCCATAAGAGGCCTCAAAGTAAACTAGTGGACCCTGCTTTGGATCTTAATTTGTGTTAGAGAAATTAACACTTGCTCCATTTAAACAGTAAATCTGGCTGTCTTGAGGTTCTTAACATGGAAAGCAGTTTTAATGACTGCTCTGACCTCTGCAAGAAGGGTGTCTGAGTTGAAAGCTGTTATAGTGAGTCAACCCTACTTCAGTTTCCACAAGGACAAAATTTCTTTGAGAACTAATTCTTCTTTTATGCCTAAACTGGTATCCAAATTTACTTTAAGCCATACTATCCACATCCCTGTTTTCTTTCCTCAACCTCAAGATGACGGAAAAAGGATACTCCATACCTTTGATGTCCACAGACAACTCATGTACTATCTTAACAGAAATAAATCTTACAGATCATTGGATCAATTGTTCATTTCTTGTGCAGGTAAGAAGAAGGGACAACCTGTTTCAAAACAGACTATTTTCAAATGGTTGTTTAAGGCTATTACCTTTTTTATAGTCGCCATGACAAATCTATTCCAGGCAGGGTCAAGGCCCACTCTAAAAGGAGCTTGGCTTCTTCAATGACTTTTTGGAATGGGTTGCATTCTAGAAGAATTTCAGAAGCTGCTACTTGGTCCTCTGTGCATATTTTTACAAAGTACTATAAAGTGCATTCCTTCTCTAGGTCTAGATGATACTTAGCTAGGACCAACCTCCAGGGGCTCCTGGATCCTTCTCCTTCCACCTCCCAAGTATAATCAGCTATGGTAATCTACCCATATAGCTAAGGCTACTGCAGCAGTGATCAATGTGAAGAATGCAGTACAGTTGCGTAAATTGAACCTAACAAGACAGCAGATGTTCCAATGATCACTGATGCAATAGCTGCTCCTCACGCCATCCCCTTCTCCCTCTCTTCTTTTAGTATATCAAGGTGAAGAAATTTATTTATTTAGTTAGTTAGTTATTGTTATTCCTAGCTTTGTCCTTTAAGGGGTTAGCCTCCATCTCTCTGCTGGCATGAAAGCTTTCAAGAACTTGTCTTTTAGTCAGCTCAGATTAAACTACTTGACAGTTTGGGTGTGTGGAATGAGCCGTGAAGCTTTAGAAACTGGAGGGTTGTTATATCATTTCCAGGATATAACAGAAATAGCTAAGGCTACTGCAGCAGTGATTATTAGAGCATTGACTGTTATGTTAAAACTTACACAACTAGACCTTACTAAATAAAGAGATTCAACTTCAGTGCTGATGAGTATATAGCATTCTTCTACATTTGCAGCTTTAAATTTGAGAGTTAAATCAAACGGATCTTTCAAACATGAATGGAATTGATGTTTCAATAAGTTTGATCAACTTCTCCGCATAGGTAGAATTTCTTCAGTTTTAGACATTCTAGTTCCAAATACAGGGCTGCCCTATATTTGGCAAGCTAAACCTACACCTGGCATTTGTAGACTGAGTACTTAAATATTTAGACAGTTCAGCAGACAGCAAGCCTTCCATCAGCCATTCTCCAATAAAAATGTCAACTTTGCTCTATCTGAGATATCGAATCATGTTCATAATCATTTGGATTTGGTAATGTTGGTACTATTTTCTGTTTCTAACTTGCTTATTCAAACACTATTAAATGCCCCCCTTGTCGTCCATATCATTATAGTTTTCATAGCAGGGAATGGAAATAAATATTTTGATTTGAGCAGCATCTCAGCTGTAGGTCAGGACAGGAAAAATTAAATTCATCTTACAACTATCAGCCCTTCTAATATTATGTTACTTGTAACTGTAGTATGGAAAAAAAATCTATAAACCAACAAATCTTATAAAAATGTTACTTTAATATCTGTTGTGCCTGCCTTGCACTTATGGTTTTATCTTGAAGCTGGTAGGGTGGAGTATGATAAATCTATAAGCAACAGGATGATTATTTAAAAATGTTTGACAAAACTACAAAAAACATCAGTTGCACTTCCATCAAGGTTTCATTCATACTTTTAAGAAATAATGCTGCCATGCCTCCTTTATGTCTGTCTTCACCTCACTCTCCATAGGTTAGGTCCTCATGTTTTCTCTTCCCACAAAGTTTTAGGTATTGTTGGGCTGATTTAAGTATTGTTGGGTGCCTATGACTGAAAATATCATCAAGAGCAGTGAATGCTGAGCAATCTACCAGCATCCAACAAGAAAACCAGAATAGGTTAAAATACAGATACCCCATTACCTAGGTACTTAACAAAGACAAATGTTCGTAACACAATTCATTTTGATTTCTATTTATGATGCACCATTATTATTCAAGGACAATGGACACTCTTTTTCTCATTTCATTCTGAGTTTCAAATACTTCATATATTTTGGCTTAAAATGTAAAATAAAATCCATGTTTATGTTTACGTATATGCATGCTCAGGCACCAACAATCTGTTTCTCAGGCACAGGACACACTATCAAAAAATGCTTTTTTTCAGTACTGAACTGCACTCTTCATTTATGTTCTCAGGAAAGATAAATTACTAAACATTGTAATTTAATGTAAGTTATCAGGAACAGAGGTTGTCAAATCAGGGTTCATCTACTTAGTCATTTTCCATACTGCATGAAACTTGTGGCCACTATCCTGTCCTTATACTATCATACCACCTATCCCTTGTTCGGTCCCTCAACTAAGTACCTATGAACATGTCATGCTGCCTGGCCTCCATAAAGTGCTAATTTTCTGGACATCACATTTGTTTCTCCTATTAATTCTCCCATTTATTCAGATGACTATTTTTTTCCCCATTCCTACAATTTTCATCCTCCAATTCTGATAATGTTATCAGCATATCCCTTATGAAATCTCAACTGAGGAGTGCTTTCAGCAGCTATAACTGGACCGCTGTGCCTCATACCTGTGAAAAGTAACCCTTATCTGTTTGAGTTATATAATCCACACTATATTTAATGAAACTCATTTCCATATGTATAGCCCATTTTGTGATGCCTTTATTTTTCAGTCCGCCTTTTTTATATGTTCATGTTTACTATACTTCTAATAAGACTATACTGCCATTACTGGATTTTTATCAATGACTATGTTAAACTTTATTGTGCTCTAAAACAATGAAACGTAAGTTTTCAGCCTTCATGACACAGCCAAAGAAACCTTTTTTCATATTATATGACCATGTATTTATAACCAAACTTTACAAACTTTATAATGCACAACATAACCAAATTAGGTAGGAGAGGTTCAGTAGATATGTGCGGGCATTCAGAAAGGTATAACTTTAATGAATTCAAGAAAAGCCCTACTAAAATCCTTTTGTTGTCTATTCACTTCGAAAGGTTACACAAAGCGTACACATAGTGTATGCATTTGGTAACCTTTATGAATTCCCCACCATGGTGTTTCTCAATAACATATCCCATTACCCCCAAGGAAAAGTATGAAATAGTACAAACCATTTGCCTGTCATCTGTCAGTCCTCATACATCTTTGTTAATGGAGTCTCTCTACACCTAGGCCTTCCTACCCAACAACAATACACTGGCTGTCACATTCCTAACATCTTCATAACCACTCATTCCATATTCTCCAACTCTTTGAAATAATCATCCTTTCACTTACAGCTTTCTTCTTCCAGCTGGTTGTCTCATTTTGTCATAGTTTTGTCTTTCTTATACTATTTTTCATGCTGACTTCTACATATCCAACTTTTTACACTACTTTCTCTCCCTAACATTTGATATCCTCTCCAAAATCTTTAAATTTCTCATTTTGCTGTCCATGATATGAAAATTCATGACTCCTAAGTCCCTGAGTCATGCTTTTATTACACTTTTCCACAACCCCACTTCAGAGACAGTTAATTTCAGATGAATGATCGCCAGTACATTTTGCATTGGAGCTAGTTGGTCAACAACCTCTTTTTCATTGATGAAGATTATTTACAGCACATTGATCCACTTGCTGGTGTCCTCATTTTCTCCTCACGTTTTTATCTCTATAGTACCAACAATTCCCAAAAATTGAAGTTTTTTTCATTCCAAGTTTAGTGCTAGAAAGTTAGAGATTCTAGATCTCCCACTACAACTGTTTTATTTTTTTTCCCAGTGTCTTAGCTTTATAAACTTTTTATCACCTTGTCCCTTTATCTGGTGACAGCTATGCTCTGCAATTGGTATGAGTTGCCTACTGCTTTTAATATCTTAGCTTTCTTTCTCTGTGCCAACCTTTTTTGCTCTATGGATGTTTCCTTCCTAAGTACACTGCAGTAACCCACCTTCCTCGTGATCAAAGAACACGGTCTGGGGTAAATCCTGATATACTCACACACAGTCATTGATGTCAGTGCATGCATGCAGTGTGTGTGTGTGTGTGTGTGTGTGTGTGTGTGTGTGTGTGTGTGTGTGTGTGTGTGTGTGTGTGTGTGTGTGTGTGTGTGTGTGTGTGTGTGTGTATGTGTGTACTTGATGCCACAATGTTTCTACCTTACATGCATATACATATATGTAGCACTATGGCACTGCATTACTGCATGAAATCACAACTATGCTACCAGTTTTTTCATATTTCACATATCATTATAGTCTACAGAACAGGTATATAATTATGGGAAATGGACTGCTTTCAGATCTTTTAAATTTCAAGTTATGGAATTGCATGGCAACATTTTCAATAGCATGACAGATGGGATATTATTCCTATCTTCTAGTTGGAATAACCCATAATGATAACTAAAAATAGATTACAGGGGACAAAAGTACTCCACTTGAGAATCTAGTATTCAAAATCCCCCACACATAAACACATAGAACAGACACTTGAGTCACTGTAATAGTCATTCACTCATTTGGTAATGGAATTTTCACAGAATAGATTTCTGAGATTCAGAAAGGAATCCTAGATACTGTCGTTTTAGAGTACTGATTGTGGTCTGTGGGCAATGTTATCTCTTTTGTTGTCTATGTATATTCTTCTTCTTTGTATTATTATTATTATTATTATTATTATTATTATTATTAATAACAGCATTATTATTATTATTATTATTATTATTATTATTATTATTAGGTGTGTGCCTTTCCTGAACAAGTTATTCCATCTGTTTTTACTATTAATGCATTTCCATGACACATTATTGAATATTATTCATTCCCCACGTGTTCACTTTACCTGCTGTGTCCACATATTCCTTAAGCACCTTTGGAAATTTTGTGGTGATTTGCAACTGCTCATCTCATGGAATTATGCACTGCATAGAATATAGGATACATGCAATCCAAGCATGTTCATCTCTCCTTAACGTAACTGTGATAAACTAATTTTGCTGAAGTTTTACAATGCTGCCCAGCTGTAAGCATGCTTTATCAGCAGTACTTTCCTTCTGCACAACTTATCTATGAATACATACACATCTTCTTACAGAGTGCATGCCCCACACTTTCTATGTCATGCAGTTTAATTCTTAGCATTGCTTTTATGGCATATGCTGTGAAATGCGTCAATGAAAGAAAACTGCATGATTTACTATCCTTACGTATAGTTACTGCCATCTACTCCCCTTGTGTTTCTGAATTGTGTTGTCTCATGGTGTCCCAGCCCTTTTCTACAGTTCCTCTTCCTTCTGTGCAATATTCATATACCTAAAGTCTGCCCAGAGTCCTTTATCCCCGAATACAACACAGTGAGAAATCAATGCCATACTGATTTGAAAGGGACTGAGTCAGTCATGCTTTTGTGCATCAGCTTTCCCTTTAAAAGTAAGAGTGATGCTTAACATGTGAGCAAGTAATTACCCTGAATGTGTAGCATAGGCATAAAATGAATCATTATTTGCTGACTCAGAAATGTAAAAAAGACACTCTACGGTATATGGAAAGATTCCAGTAAAAGAGGATTTCATACACAAAGTGACATACAGTAAAACATTTTACCTGCTTTAAACCATAGATTGCCAGTAACAGCATGCTTGCTAACTTCTGTATGAACTAAATACATTTCTTAAAATATTATAACTGAAAGCCTTTAGTGACTTGTACTTATATGGCCTTATGCCATAGACATTAAATTGAAACACAGGTTCACCGAAATAACACCCTTAAAGAAAAATAATTATTAAATATTTAGAGGTTGCACTTGAAAACTGTAAATCTCATATTCAGACATTACCCATAGCTTAAAGTCTGTCTTCTCTGATTTTAAGAGCATGTGATACTTTTCTTGGAAATGTATGCATAAAGCATTTATTACACCTCACAAAACAGAATTAATGTCCAAGAAGAAAGTTGGCTGCTGGAAATGTGGCCTGAATATTAAAGATGACTGTCAGCATATGATTTATGAATGTATTGTAATTAAGCCATTTTGGAATCCTGTTAATTCCTTCTTACAGGCATTGTCCAGTGACAATTTTATGTTAGGCAAATACCCCAATTCCTGCAAGTGTTAAGAAAATAAACCACTCTCTTCCTTGAAGTCTCCTGTCAATTGTAAGGAAAGTGATCACCAAGAACTGGAAAAATGAAGCAACTCCATCAATCAAAGAATTTGCCAACAGTGCAACTGAAACCTGTCATCTGGAGATACTGTCAATCAAGGAAAGAACTAATAGAAAGACCACTTCTTATAATTCATGGACAAAACTTAAACATCTGTTAAATAAACAGACTTTAAATAATCAATAATGAAATACAATCTTATAAAACATTTGAATTTTTTATATGTATATATATATATATATATATATATATATATA
Organism: Protopterus annectens; assembly: GCF_019279795.1. NCBI lineage: Eukaryota > Metazoa > Chordata > Ceratodontiformes > Protopteridae > Protopterus > Protopterus annectens. The sequence goes on along the minus strand of NC_056743.1, from coordinate 543,303,868 downwards.
TATATATATATATATACATACACACAAGTAAACACCTTGTAAATAGTTATCGTTACTTTTTCCATACTCCGTTTTTTTCATGTATTTATGCAATTCCTATATATATTGTTATAGTACTTTTTGTTTTTCATTTATAAAATTCAATAAAAATATTCAGAGAAAGAGTATGTGATATAACTGTGCTGTATCTTTTCTGAACGTCATTCTGAATTGAGCTCCAATACTCATAAAAGTAACAAAAACAAGTACTCATCTTACACTAATACTAATAAACAATACTTATTGGAATAACTATATGCAAATATTTTACTGTATACCAGATTGCTTTTTTTTTTAAATTTTCACTTGTGTTTTCCCAATTCTACATTTGCTTGTCTGTTGTTCTATAGAATGATGTTCCACATTTTTGCTTTAATATAATAAATCAGTTGAGATTGTATAATATCAGTAAATCAGTTGAGATTGTATAATATCAGAAAATGTTTGTTTTTGTAATAAAGGTAATAGTGCAGTACCTATCTTTCTATCTGCCATCAACTCTGATTTACTGTGTCTCTTTAATTCACTCAGTTTTTACTTTAACTTAACTTTATTCTGCTGATTTGGGATTGTTGTTTTTCTTGATCATGTTGTCCTGGTCAAACAAATGATCTTGGTAATTTTACTCATGACTTAGATCCACTGAATCTTCTCAAGATTCCACTGGCAACTTTGCAGGGCACTTGGAACATCCGCTCACCTCTTTGGGGCATTCAGTTATGTTTTATAGAATTCAGTCTTGGCATGTGCCTGCAATACTGCACATAGATGTCTGTTAAACTTCAGCAACTATGCTGACTATGGCATAAATTTTATGACAAGCTTTAAAAAGTTAAAAGAAACTGTCAAGATGTCTAAAGTTCTTGTTAGTTTTGCAGGCTTCCATTTCTCTATTTCTCTCTCTCTCTCTCTCTCTCTCTTTTATTTGCACTGGTAGCTGCCCTTGATGCAAAGTGTTAGGGGATGTGATTGCTAGATTCCCATCAGTCTTTAGTGCTCCATGTGTAGTATAAATGTATAGCATAAACCGTAGCAGTAGATTGCTGCAAATGTAGCCCCACCCCCACCCATCAATGAGAGGAGAGGAATTTTTTTTTTTTTTTTTAGCTCTTCAGCGTAAAGTAAGGAGGGCATTAGATAGGTGGAAAACACTGGGTACCAGAATAGCTAGCTACCTTCTATGCAACAGTATCAGCTGCTGTGGTCTCACACTGCTATTGCTGTGCTCTTTAATCAGCATTTAATTGTTTTAGCTTTTGTTTTACCCATCTGTAGTCATTTCTGACTTTTTAATGTTATCTGATTTGCTCAAAGTTATTTGTGGTATATATCTCTATAGCTATATATATATATATATATATATATATATATATATATATATATGGGTTCACTTCTTAATTTCGAAATACAAAAATCCCGAGGTTCAGAATATCGAATTCAGAACCTCAAGATTTTGGAATCTCAAAATTAAGAACACCCCCCCCAAAAAAAAGCAGTTAACACAGCACAAAACATGTTTTTGCAGGGGGGCAAGCCCCCCTGCACCCACCATTACTTAAATATACCAACTCCAAGATCACACTACAGCAAGGAAAAGGGAAATCTCCTGTTCTGCACTGTATGCTGATCTCTGTTCAGGATTCTGAAGTATTAAAACTTAGGATCACATGATCTTCGATCGTATGAATTTCAAAGTTTGAGCTTTGAAATTCTGAAGCAGACCAATATATATATATATATATATATATATATATATATATATATATATATACTGATAGATATAGACAGATATATATGTGTGTATATTTATATTTGTTAACCAGGAAAGCCTCCTGGACAATGTGCCCCTTTTCAGGGGAGTCCCAGGAGCAGAATCTTGTCAAGTGACTTGTTCAGAGTCACACAGTAGGCAAATGGAGGTGGGTGGAATCAATCCCTGAACCCTTTTGTTACAGGAAGCGGTTCATTACATTTATTAAGAAAGTTCATTTTTGCCATGAAAGTCCATTTTCTGTCTTTATGTGGATTGTTCTGATGGAACTCAGTGCACAAGGGTTTGTCTTTTTCTGAAGTTACTGTTAAGTGCTCTTACAAAGTTAATTGCACCCATTCAAGTTGATATTTTTTACTTGAGTATAAAGACATCTTAGTTCAGTTTTCTACCAGCTATCTTAAGGGATTTCCAATTATCCTCATTTATGAATTTGTGAGCAAGATTTTCATCCAGTCAGATACAGAGTCATAGTTTTGGATTATTTTGCCTACTTCACTCAACAGTCCCTTCTGAACTGTACACAATCCTCTGCTTGTGACTCTTTTTGATAGTTTTCCTCTTTTCTCAGTTGTGCATATTTATTGAAAGTTTCTGTTTCTTTCAGTTTTTTTTTATTTACTGTTTGTGTGTGAGTATTTATTTATTTTTTTGCTGAAAGTACAAGGAAGCCAAAAGTAGATTTTTAAAAGACATGTTCATCAGAACTTTGTTATCTTGAGGCAATTTTCAAAATGCTACATTAGATCTCTGCTGACTTTAGGCATTACTTATTGTTTTTGTCAGCACTGCTTGATTGTTTATATACTTTGCATGGGTATTGTTACTTCAGGAACAACATCTTAGTGTTTGATATGGTTCCAGAGCACTGCAATAATCTGAGTTTTTTATGGTGCCACTTTGCACTGATTAGTTGTAAAGAGTGCTAAATATTCTTTTGGTATTACTTCATTACTTGCTCTATTATTTCATGTGACAACTATTACACTAGATATTGCCAGTCTGCTTCAGCGGGAATTATGTTGATTGATTTCTGTTAACTTGTCTCAGTCCTTTACTTTTTGACTGTACTGTCCTCCTTTTATTTAATTCTGGCTTCATTAATTCATTATTAGCCTTAGACCATTATGTTATCATAACATTGCTTTGTTCACTTTCTATACTTTTATTTTTGTATTTTTATTAGTCTTAGTTTTCAGGCTAACAGCATAGCTGAGGACCAAATATGGTCACTTGTCTCCACTCCTGGGTGTACGTTATAGTACTACACTTGGAAGGTCACTTGTCACCACAGAGTACACAATATGTTGAGAGCCATCTATGTTTCCTTCAGACTATACAGTGGGTTCCAGATTGTCATATTTAGCATCTATTTGTGAACTGACCTCTGGTAGTCCTGTTTAGGGACCAGTAACACCAGTGTGAGGTCCATCCTCAGCAATTCTGATATTTCTGACTTGTCTCTATTATGAAGCTGAGGCACAGTTAACGTAATATGTCTTTTCAACAGTTTTGACTGTCATCTCATGGCTGCAGTACTACAACATTTCTCCATTATTTACTGTCATAGCTGGGGTAAGATTGCTATCTGTATTAATTCAGAGAACAGAGTTCAGATGGCCCAAGTTGCCTCTAGGGGTACTCTTGTTTGAACATGTCACAGTGGAAGGAACAGATTGAGGTTTTCCTTACCTTATATGCGTTAGGTTGCTCACTGACTTCCTCCATAGCTCTTTGCTGTACTAAGAACACCTTGTAATTCTTGGTGACTACAATATATGGGCTGGGAAATAGTCAGTGAATCATACCAACAAATTACTTTGTATTGTGAGGAGATTTTTTTTTGCTAAAGTTATTATCTCTTCAAACTAAAGATCAGGACATACCATTGGTTTGACATCATACATTTCAACCTTTTAGCACAATAAATCTAGGCAAAGCCTAAAATAATGGGGGGGGAACAAAGGCTCACACTTAGGATAGATTTTAACTATTGCTTTTATTAACTTAGAAAGCTGCACAAATAACAAAATGACAATATTTTTATTAGCATATATTTTCTGAAGAATATTAAGTCTGAAACTCAAACATGTGTCATTATTTAGTGACTTCAATCTGTAGTGACTTCTCAGGATACTAAACATTTTTTTTTTGGAACAGACCAAAAATATGAGGCAAAAATCTGGACATTTGAGAGGTATGCTTGATATTCCTCTTGGACATGATGACTTCTGACAAGACAGAGGAACAGGTCTCATGATCTGAACTCTGATTCTACATTGTTGTTTATTTACACCATTATATTAACCCTCTATTCCTGAGCTGACCAAATAATGCAGCATTTCAAAAGTCATTACACAATTGTTTTCTAATGCACTGATTCAGCTTCTTCTGGAGGGCAGCTTTAGTGCCTGACTATGATAAATCAGTATCTACCAGTCTTGACTGGTTTTCCCTGAAGCAGTGTGCATCCTGTCTTATTTAAAGTTCATCATTTGCAGTTTTACTGCTCAGCTTAGGTTTATAGTTAGATACTAGGCTTGTTGCCCAGGGTACTACTGAGTAGCCAAGCCAAATTTCCAGTTGCCCCCAAGTACTATCTGGTTAAAGAACTTGATCAAGATCACACCATAGCCAAATGAGAGCCAAAGGAATTGAATTGTGCCACCGGGACTACAGCTCACAGCCTTCACCCGTTGAGTCAACTGTCAGACAAAGTATACCCTTAATGTAAGAATGATGAAGACTGATAATATGTGGAAGGGAGTGGGCCTTTGGAGAGACTCAACTGATCTAGATGAACATTATGGTGATTTGCTGGACTAAAAATAGTTTTCCTGTCCAAATATATCGCTGGAGTGAGTTTCCTTGTTTCTGTGTTGGGCTTCATGTGTTTCCCACTGACAAAGGTAAAAGTATTTTTCAACTTGTCTGCCAAATGAGTCATATAACATATGAGTCTATATTAGAATGCCAAAACCTCACCTATGCGAATCCTGAAAGGCCGACACATACACATATAACTGCAAGAACACCGAACGTCCTTAAGAGCGAAATTCAAAATATTGAATTGCCATAGTTGGCCAACTCCACCACCTGCTACGTACTGCCTACCCAAATAAAATAAATAATCCACACTTCACCCATATATCCCATATCCTATTCAAATGTGCATTACACACAAATGTATCTGAATATAAACAAACAACGTCCAATTACAGGAAAAGTGTAATTTACATATCTATTCAGCTAAACAACTGTATTACTATATATGCACTTAACTTAACCCTACTTCTAACCGTAAGGTGTAGGATGAATATATTACTATATATGCACTTACCTTAACACACACTCTAACCCTAAGGTCAGTAATTATAACACATTTACGTTAAGGAGCTATACCGGATAAGGGAATCTCCGACTAATGTTTTACCTCACTAAAGATGGTGTGAACAATTATGGCAATTTGGTATTTTGAATTTCGCTCTTAAGGACTCTCAGTGTTCACGCAGTTCACTGTTTATGTGTCGGCCTTTCAGGATTCAAGTAAGTGAGGTTTCAGCATTCTAATATAGACCCTAACATATAACTAGATTTATCAATTTTGAGCCATTAACCAAGGTAGTGAAACACTTACGAATAGTAAAGAAATTACATGCAAACCTTCGGAAGTACCAGCTCTCCCCTCTTTATTCATCTCTGGACTGAAGCTTTTCTGGGTGTAGTTTAAGTCATTTTATACAGTATGATTACTTTTTTCCTTAAGGATTGTGCAAGCTGTGAGCTTACTATTGCCTGCTAGATAACCTGAAGAATTAAGGAGCTGTTAACAAACTGTTCCTTGTGGACCAGAGGTGCAAGGTTTGATTCCCTCAGCCTTTATTGTTTAACTGTGCGACTTTCAGCGAGACACTTAACAACTCTACTCCTGGCCTGAGTCTTAAAGAGGCCCATGGAGATCAGTGTTGTACCCTAAAAAAAATAAAGATTGGGCAACATATTTCTTGAGTAATCTGTGTCTGATTAACATCCAAAACATAGGTCTTAATTAGTCTATGTACTGAAATAATTTCAAGGTTCTCTGTAAAGTCTCTATAACACACAATTCAGTATCTACTATCTAGTGCATATTATCAGCTGCCAGTGACAGCAGTACAAATGTAAACATTGTGGTTAAGGTCATTCACTAATCTAAACTGAATCTTGTTACAATACCTTCTTAGGCTTTTTGAGGTTTTATAGCCCTTGACAATGTTTTATTGTTGCTATCTGAACTTTTACTCAGAATAAACATTATTTTAACAGGATTTTCACATCTGTGTTGTTGTTCCAGCAGATGACTGGAATGACTGGATTAGGCAATGACAGATTTTATTTATTTTCGGAAATTAGGAACTTATGTATTCTCCACCCACAATCATTAGTTCAGAGCTGTTGCTATAAAACTTGGGGCTAGAACTGCAGTGAGCACGTGTGTGTGTGTGTGTGTGTGTGTGTGTGTGTGTGTGTGTGTGTGTGTGTGTGTGTGTATATATATATATATATATATATATATATTCACTTTGGAATCTCAAAATACTGACATGTCAAATTTCAGTATCTCGATATCAAACTGTCGAATCTGCAGATGCGCAAAACTGCAGAAAATCAAAGCCGGAAATGTAGAACCCACGGCACTGATGGCATGTTAGGTAAATGTATTTTTTTAAGGGGTTTGGGGAGGGTTTGTGAGTGTGTCGGGGAGTGTTTGGTTTGTGTTAGGATTTCTAGGTCAGAGTGTGTTGAGTGTGTCGGTATTGAGAGTGGTGGTGTTTGTATCTGTGTGATGTGTGTTTGAGGGGGGTGTGGAATGTATGCTGGACGGTTTTGTGATGTTTGGTGTGACCTCGGAGTTAGAATATATAAATATGGGGGTGTGGGGGGTGCAACCCTTCCCCATGGGGGATGCCCCCTTGCTTATAGTGAGTGTGAGTGTGTGTGTGTGTGTGTGTGTGTGTGTGTGTGTGTGTGTGTGTGTTTGCATTGTTGTGTGGAGGTAGGTGTAGTTGTGTTTGTGTGTGCTTTAATGTTCGCAGTTTTGGGTTTCGTGACTGTGGTTTTCAGTGTTTCACCTTTATAGTCTCAAAATACTGAAATTCGATATTTCAGTGTTTCGAGATTATAAAGTAAATCTATATATATTAAAGTCTGAAAACTGTTTTGACTGAAAACAGCATCTGACGTGAGAACACACAAAAAGTTTAATTTGTGTTATCACAGATAATTCTTTCATAATTATTTGAATTAAAGGCCATAAATTCATGCCTTTTTAAAGGTGACACTTTCACATACTTTAAAAATTACAGTTTCCCTAATAAAGTTATTATTTGGTTTGCACTAAATTAGAGCCGTGATTGGGAGGAGTATCTTTTTGTAATCATGGACATGGAGCTTTATCCCTCCTGTTTACCTAGTTTATTATTGAACAATTCAAGGCATATGCTATAAGAATCAAATCTCCCTGATGTCCCTCTTTCAGGCATTGAGGATGGAGACTCACATATAAAAACTTTTGTGGAATGTTATTCACAGAGTTAATTAATGCAACTATCTTTGGCAGGAAAGATACTATAATCAGCTTTGCCATTCCTTCTAAATATACATGTGCACACATTTATCAAAGCTGAAACACATTCCTGTATGATAGAAAAGCTATTTGAAACTGCATAATATATTATTATTTCTAGTAAGCTTATTTTCTTTAGGTATTAAAATCATCCATGCTTATTTCTTTCCACCTGGAACTGCGCAAACTAAGACAATGGTAGCATATCAAAAAATGTAACCAAAATCAAAAACACTCAAAAGATGGGTAAACACAAGACAAAGCATAATGTAAAAATATTAAAAATATTTAAAGCTTTTGACCATGAATAACACAAACTTCATCAGATCATTTCAAAATGAAAAGTTATAATATTTAAAACAAGATAGTTACATGATATGTTCACGTGACTGAAAATATATTTATAGCATATGTGCATATTTCAACACTGGAAATATTTTTAAGAAAACATTTGAGTATTCATAGTCTCAGAACAGGAACTTCATCAATTTTTGGTTATATCTGCTATTTAGTTTCCTTCATTTGTAACATCTTCCGAAAAATTTGAAAGATCTTTCAGAGTAAGATCAACCACATAAACATAACATTTCTTACAACTATAACAAGTAATAGTATGTTGAACTATGGCATTGTTTCACCTTGATAGCGTACACATTTTCTGCTATGCTTTGTGAAACTATCATTGTTGTCATCTCCATGTAAAAAGCATCACAGAACAAACATACTGCAACAAGGATTACTCTCCTAGACATGCAGTTATAGTAAGAGTTAAGTAATACAGCCTTGGGCAAATGCTCAAATCTGTCTCAGGCCTTTATGTTCATTATTTACTTCTATATTACAGAATCCACAACTCTGTGTGAAATAGTATATAGATTGCAAAGTTAGTTCCTTATATGCCGGGATTATTTCTCAGAACTTAACCAAGAAATATAAACAGAAAGTTGAGCTGAATAATCATTAAGTTATTTCAAATCTGTTTCTTACAACAAGAAAAACAGACCTGAGACCAACAAGTTCAATATTTCAAGCATCCTTTCACTCATATGGTAAAACAAAAAAGTTTATGAAAATATATGTGGTAGTTGCATTCCTCCATTTCACATGCAATGGAAGCAAGATTAAAAGAGTTAATTGTTTAAAAAAAAAACTGTGATAACCAGACTGGAACCTCAATAGTTATACTTATGACTTTTTTTTTTGTTTAAAATCCTCAAAGTATTTTGAATACAAATAAAAATTTTGTTCCACTACATGTGTGTGTATATATATATATATATATATATATATATATATATATATATATATATATACACACACATTATATTTATATATATATATATATATATATATATATATATATATATATATATATATATATATATATATAGATAGATAGATATAGATAGATATAGATATATATAAATATAAATAATAATAATATAATATAATAAAACATATAAATATATATACAGGTCTACTTCTGTTTGTCAAAATCTCGTTCTTTTGAAACACAGAAGTACGACCCCATTTACTTGAAAGTGCACTTAAACGAAAGTCCACTTTTGTGAATCCTGGTTCACTAAGCTGGTAATAAACACAAAAACGAAATTCTACAAAAGCACCCCCTATTTTATATAGAATAACTCTTAGATCGCACTACAGTGGGGAAACAGGTATATTTCCTTATCCCCACTGTAGCGTGCTTTGGTGATGCAGTGTTTCTTTTTTGTGTTTATTTCCGGTTCGGTGAACCGGAATTCATGAAAGTGCACTTTCGAGTAAATGTGGTTGTACTTCTGCCTTTTGAAAGAACAATCTTTCGACAAACAGTAGTAGACCCATATATATATATATATATATATATATATATATACACACACACACACATATAGACAGATACATATATATATATATATATATATATATATATATATATATATATATATATATATATATATATATATATATATATATATATATATATATATATCTACATATACATATACATATAAAGCTTAGTCCCTTCATTCTTCAGTCTTAAAACTCATCTCTTATTCTTAAGATAGACTAAAACCTGACCATGTGATTGGTGTTACCCAGTTATGTTAAATAGATCTGTGACAGATACATTAGTTTTAATAGTGCCTTAGTATGCACACACATCAGTGACAAAGTTAACTGTATTTTCAAGTCTGCATCATACTTTAAGCACCTGTAGTCCACTGGTCCTGCCTGTAGAATTCATCAGCCATTTAGATTCATAGTAGTATTTATTTTTTTAATGCATGCCTTCTTTCATTCTTAACCCATCACCACCTCCTCCAGATGCATATCTTCCCCTACATGTCTGACTAGCCAAGCACCTTTAAAATATATCTGAAGTGGCTAATGTATATTATCTCTGCCTTGACAGGTCTGCCTAGCCCCTGTACTTCTTTTCTAGTTTGACTTCCGTCTGCATGTGCCTATGACACTCATCATTATCACTGTTAGAATAGATTCTGTCTATATGGGACATATCTCGTCAAGGACTGGATGTCTGACCAGTATGCAAAACCATATTTGAATGCTTTCCTTGTGCCCATAAATATACTGGAGCACTAAAGTGTTATTTTAAAAAGGACTGTGCAGACATTAAATTTCAGAACTTGAAGGATCTGCCATTCTTTTGTACCAAAGGTAATTTGTAGATAGCTGAATAAACTGAACATTTTCTTGATAATCAGTGCTGAAAGACCCTTGTTCCTTCCTCCAAGAAAACTGCTTCTTTATTACAAAACTTCCACCTTCTAAAAAAGAATGCATACCAAAGAGGATCCCAAAGCAGTTCTACCTTTGGCTTCTCTTTACAGTCAAAGACTGATGATTCCACAGTGTCCTTTTCAGAGTCCTTGGGCCTTCAGTCCAACTCTGTTGGTGCTGCTGTCTGGGCTGCTACTAACGGCCATGAACAGGGCATACCTTTTTGACCAAATATCAGTCTGTCACTGAGAAAACTTAACATCTCTTTCAGATAGTAGAAGGTCAGCATTGGACACCTCAGATTTTAGTATGAAAGAAGGTAGCTGGTGGCTTTGTTATGGAGGTTCAATTGTCCAATACATTTGAGACAATTACACTGCATACCCCCCCAAAAAAAATCATGGAAAACAAAACACCTTTCCCAACCTTCCACTCCAAGTATTGCTAAGGGTTCTATGGATGATTGGTGTACTATTGTTATGGGGTTTATCAAGGCATTTCGATCTTTGCAATCTTATCCATCGCCTGCATACTTAAGAATTAAAAGCTGCCCTTTATCTGAGGATAATTCTCCTTCAGAATCTGAAGAATTAGGTCTTGATTATGTGTCTCTAGTTTTTTTCAACTCTTCACTTTGGGTCAGGGTCTTTGAAGAACATTTCTTCTAACTCCTTATTCCAGAATGAAGTTTTTTTTTTGTTAGTGCGAAGGAAAACAAATTTCTGAGAACCAGAAGTGGTATTATGACATCCTTCATGTTGGTTTCTATAAACCCTTAATATTCTTTTAGTTTTAGGGTCTCCAGACGATGCATTTAACTCTGCCAATTGCTCACCTACTGTCCAACTACATGCTCTTGAAAAGCATGATAGGCCCTTCTGAATACCATAAATGTATTTTCAGAACCACTTTGGTTGACCCTACTGTCATTTACCTGAATAAAGCTTAACTTCCAATACTGTACCTACTGACAAAGATGGAAGAGTTTTTGACAGATATGGCAAGAAGGTGCCTATGTCTTCCATCTTGGCTGTAAGAGCAATAAACTGACAAGTTCATATAGCCAAATTCCTCCTTGCCATCTCAACTGACATGAATCTGGTAATTTCTTATTTACCATCTTTGGAAGCTACATCTTCCCTGGGTTGATATGCCTTCTTCAGCTCCTAGGTGACTAAACACCCCCTAATGTGTTCTTATGATGTCACTATTGCAGTATGCAGAGCTGCAACTAAAGGCTCTGTTATGCAAAAATATGCCTGCCTCAGACTGCAGAGTTTCCCTGAAGATTTAAAAGCCCAGATCCTAAAATGTTCTTTAGACAAAGTTGTCTTTTTTTTGGCAGCTCTTCTGCTAAGGTCTTAAATGCTTTGATGAGAGGGGAACCTTATTTAGGGAATTAAGCAAATTTATGATCCCCTGTTCCAAAATATAGCAGAAAGTAAGCCCCCAGTTTGGAGCCATTAATCAATGAATTCATTATTAATTAATCAATCAATCCATTTTGACTGCTAACTGGGGTGGAAAACTAATCCCAATGAACCTGTTTTAGTCTCAACTCAGGAGTAAAAAGACAATACACAGCATTATATAAAAAATCAATAGATACACCTCATTATGTTGTTCTTCTTTTGGCTTTTCCCAGTTAGGGGTCGCCACAGCAGAACTCGGTCCGCTAATGATTGGCAGTAGATTTTTCCAGTGCCAAGGTGCCAGCTTGACGTCCAACCTTCAACAAAGGCCATCCCTCATTATACACAGAGTAAATGACAAAATACAAACATATGTACATTATACACCAGGCGAGTGACAAATTAGTTGTCATACAGAAAATGTATAATGAGATATGCTTACTGAGCAATGTACACAGAGGGAAGTAGGGGAGTAGAGGTTATGATATATGACTACAGAGAGAGAACGAGATATAGCAGTTGAATTATGCTTATGTGTTGAAGTCTGTCTCTGTTTCTGATTGATATCTGGGGTAACAGCAATGAGCAAAGAGGGGAGATATTCTGACAGCTTGGGGAAAAGATTGAAAAGGCAAGATTTGTTCATTGAATTCTAGTTTGGGAGGTTTAGAACATTTGACCAGAGTGGTTAAGTCCTCTGATGTTGCATGTTGTTGTGTCCCTGATCTGATTAGTTTAGAGGCTAGTGGTGGTAGGAACCATTCTTGATCATTTAAACAGCTGAGCAATGAGTAAAATGTCAGCCTATTGTTCCAGGTATACAGTTATCTTTTCCTAAGGTTTTACACTGGTGTTCTATAGTTGGTGAGGGAGAGTGATGTCTCTGCAAATGGAGTCTGAGATGCTTTGAATGAAGGCTGCATTAAATGGAGTCTAAGATGCTTTGAATGAAGGCTGCACTAAATGGAGCCTGACAATGCTTTGAATGATGGCTGCATTAAATGGAGTCTGAGATGCTTTGAATGATGGCTGCATTAAATTGGAGTATGGAGTCTGAGATGCTTTGAATGAAGGCTGTATTAAATGGAGTCTGAGGTACTTTGAATGATGGCTCTATTTGTTGTCATGTGTGCTGCATTAAGAGGAAGACTATATTCTAGCTGAGCCAGTAAGATGTCTTTACCCAGTGCATTTTTACATGGTCTGGTAAGACATGGGGAGATTTCTTTAAGTCTGGATAGCAGACACGAGGGGAAATAATAATGTAAAAAAATGTCAAGTAGTTTATCAGAATTCTTTCAAAATTCCTAAACAACTCTTGACTTCATAATAAATCTGTTTCAAATCCCAGGATTCAGACTGAGCTTGCAAAAATCATTTCTAATGCCTCACAGTTTGACTCTTCCAGGATGTCTGCTGGACACCTTGTGTAGGATGGCTTATTTTCATTGGCGATTTGGACTCAGCTGCTGATATGGTTCCCCTACCAAGTCTACATATGAGTGAAAATTAAATGTTTCCTCAGATCAATTTGGACTCAGCACCCGCATCCTCACTACTTTATTATGACAGTGCTGTTTCTTGACCCGGAATAACTCTTGTTTTGGACAAAAAAGGTCCAGCACAATTCAGGTTTTCAACCCTCTCCCCCCACACCCCCCCATGCAGTTTATGATTCTTCAGGTTTTACCTGGATGGGTGCATTATTCAAGAGGATTAAGAATCCAGGAACTTGAGATCTACATTTCCAAAGAAAGAGATAAACCTTAAGGAGATGATAACCTTGATTAATGCATTATGAGCCTTGCATCAACTGTGGATTCCAGAACCACCACTAGTCATTACAAGCAACATCACTTCAATATGGTACATAAATGGGGGGATCCAAGTATTACTCGTTATGTAGACATAACATGATTACCTGAGAAACAGCAACCCAGCACCATCTCTCCCTTCAGGCAGCCTATATTCCATCAGAGCAGAAAACTGTAAACCCACTGTGGGTATTGACCAAATCACAGTACCTCTACAGCCCTTCTATCCTTTATTCACACTATTGCTGAAGCTGGGGATAACAAAAAACTGGCCTCATGTCTGTTCTTAGACCTTTCTAAAGCATTTAACATGGCATCTCACTCCAAACTACTAAATAAACTGGCTAACCTAAATCTTTGCAGATCAACTCTCTCTTGGTTCTCCAGCTATCTCACAGACAGACTACAATCAGTCAAATGGCTGTCTTTTTGTTCTACATTTCTACCCATACACACTGGCGTACCACAGGGCTCTGTCCTGGGACCCCTTCTCTTTAACATCTTTACCAATGACCTCCATTTTTCCTTTACCCTCTTAACCCACATACAATACACAGATGACTCTACTTTGATTACATTGTCTCACTCAGTCTCTAAACTACAGATACATACACAACAATCTTTCCATTCAGTTGAAAGCTGGCTAAATGAAAATCAGCTTATTTTGAATCCTAAAAAAAAAAAACTCCTTCTCTTTTTCCCTAAGACCAGTGATCAGCTTACGTTCTCCTTCTCCATCTCATCATTAAATACAACCATCATTAATGTTGAAACTTTACAAAATTACTAGGAATGACAATTGAAGACCAGCTAAAACCTTACTTACACATCCAGCAATCAATTAAGAAAACTAATCAAAAACTTAGCCTACTATATCACAATATAGCATTTCTATCCTCTGATTGCAATCTCACCCTGGCCCAAGCCAATCTCCTTCCTAGACTCATCTATGGAGCCCCAGTTCTTACCAACCTTCAATCCTGCCTGTTTTTCAAACTGTAACAGACTTACAATAAAATCACAAGATTTGCAGCTAATGTATCTAATCTTTCCCACCACTGCCTTGCACTCGAAAAGCTACACTGGCTTGAGATTCCTCATCATCTCAAAGTATCTCTACTTCACATAACCTGCTTCCTTTTCAATAAACCCACCGCTTTTCCCGCTCACTCCAATCTAGTCACTTACTATACCCCTTCCCATCCCTAACACAGTACCGAAAAACTCCTTCTTCAAACTTATAGGCCCAAAATTAACATTGGCAATCTCATATAAATCCTCCATAAAAACATTCTGGAACAACCTCCCTGCCAATTTGCGTAGCATTACACTAACAGCTTCAACAATGAACTAAAACACTTTCTCTGGAAAACTTACTAATGCTCCTGCCAGGACCCGACCTAATCTTGATTCTAACATTTGTCTCTCCCACTTTTGTGCTGTAAGTTTGTTGTTCTGCCCTACTTAAGAAATGCTGTAGAGCCATACAATCTGTATGAATGTACCATGCTTATAACTACTTGTGTATTATAAATTAAAAAACTAAAGTAACCACAGTGTTAAATATAACTAAAAAAGTCCAAAACATGCACTGTAAAGCAGTAGGAAACACTTTCAGCCAGCCAAACTCTAAAGTACAAGCTGTTTTTATTCCACAATATACACTGTGAAGCAGTAGGAAACACTTTCAGCCAGCCAAACTCTAAAGTCCAAGTTGTTTTTATTCCACAATATACACTGTGAAACAATAGGAAACACTTCCAGTCAGCCAAACTCTTCAGTCCAAGATGCTTTTATTCTTCCAATGTACAAAGACACAGATTGAGCGCTTTCATCCCCTAAACTGAGGACTTCATCAGAATCTAACTGCACTCCATAGTACAGCCTTTAAATACTGTTAAAAATGTGTGATGTCATCACCCTTCACAATCCTTTAAAGATACAACTACCTTAATGCTCAAATGAAATGCACTACAAACACCTTTTAACACAACATTTTAAACATTGTTTATAAAAAAGAACTTTTCAAATTCCAAGACATTCATCAAATGTAAACTTAAAATTTGTTTAAGATAAAAAATCAACCACATTTTGTCCATTTTGGACAGGATAAAGGTCTTGTCTCCAAATTGCAAATTTATGTGAATTATATGTATCAAAGTAGCAATTCAGGGTTATTGTGAAAGCACATAAAATAAATTTCAACCAATTAGAAGCACCTGGACATACTGACCATACAACTATCGACTGTGGAAAAAAAATAAAAGTTATGGCAGCAACATATACATTGGGAAGTTTAGGAGATTAGATAGTTAATAGATCCCATATCAGTACATAATGCAATCCACGTGGATCTATCACAGAACCAGAAACAGAAATGTCACACTGGAAAGACAAACTAATAGAAAATTAATCTTCAGAACATTGGCACAGATTTAAAAATATAACAGATACATTATAATATTATGGGAGATGTGGGACATGGCAGGAAAAATATAATAAGATGGAATCTTGAAAGACGCAAGACATGTGGAGACAGTCCAGCAACATATGTTGTGTGCGTGTGCGTGTGCGTGTGTGTGTGTGTGTGTGTGTGTGTGTGTGTGTGTGTGTGTGTGTGTGTGTGTGCACCATTTCACTTTATTATATGTCATTGTGGTGTAAAACAGTTGGGACTATGTTAGCAATGTGTTACATGTATACTGCCTTCTGCTGCCAGATATGCACAGTTAATGCAGTACAGCTATGTGGCAGTATACTGTTATGTTATAAATCAAAATATCTCCTGAACAGAGCCTTGTGCAACACTTTGTAATACCTGGATCACAACATATAACATACCTCACAGACAGGTGTGAGAGCACCATCAAGTAATAAGTGAAGTGCAGAGCCTGTCGAAGGTAACAAACAACAAGTAAACACCAGCCTATAGCAATGCTGCTATTCTATGCACATTGATCTTCACCTCCATTGTTCTGTGGTTTGCAAAGCCATGCTGCTAGAAGACAATTCTCAGAAAATGTTGCCAAAAAACAGCAAATGACAATAACTATTCCCTACTATTGATTACTAATGGTGCTTTCTGCTAACCATTGTGGAAATGTACTGGAACAGCCTTGGCCAAGCTATTTCAAGCCTCAGCCTCGTATTGTGGTTTGGTATAGTTGTTCTGCAGCATACATCAGCTGTAACATTTAATGAGGAAACTGACAGAAATCTTAGTATTCCCTTGACACTACCTTTGTGCTCTAAATGGAGCTTTTCCCTAATGCATCATGTCTTCTCAAAGGTATCAAAAAAAGGGCAGGTAACTGGCACCCTATTCAGATCTTTTGAGCAATGATGGGCAGAATAGACAACTGCATCTATGTGGCAGAAAGCATATAAATGGTCTGAAATTACATGTATGCATTATTTCTAAAATGTCCACTTTGGGTGAAAAACATGGCACTAAGATTTGGCAATGTTTATTTATAAATGCTCCACAGCAACTCCAGCAATAGCTGGTAAATATTGATATCTCACTTATAGCGCACTTGATATATTTCTACCACTGGGCATGTTCACTGGATGTTTGATAGCATTCCTTACAGAGCATTATCACAAGAACGATCTGAAAATCTCAAAGATGGTGTCATTTAGTGCTGTCCTTATGTAACTTTTAAGTATTAAAAGATGACTTGGGAGCACTTAAAATATTAACAACTGTTAGGGACAGTACCCTGGAATCGAACCCATGAAAGAAAGGCATCTGAACTTCTTTACTTTGTGCATTAACCATTAATGTCACAGGAGCAGTGACATTCACAGCATGTAAGGTGAGAAATTCAATTCTGAAAGGGACTGCATATACACCAAATTGTGATAAACATGCAACTGCTACACTTTCATGTATTTCTTTATGGAACTATTATGTCTATGCAAATATGTCCTCCTGTGGAAATTTTACATTGCATTGATTATCCTAATATCTATAATGCTAACAGATGCATGCCTAAACCAAGCTTATTTGTGCAGCTGCAGGCAGTCTTAGCTGGTGTTTAATTAATTTCTCAGTTTTTGCCACTGGATATGAAGTGCCAGTTCTTTACAGTAATAAATGCATACTGACAGTGTTCCATGCAAAGAAAAAAATAAACTTTTATAACTCTGACTGTGTATGATGATCTGTTGTTTTAAGCAACATTGTGTTTCATTTATGTTATAACAAACATCGAGGAAGGGGGACATACAGTGCTTACATTATGCAAATCTCTACACAGCATATATACAATGTATGCTTGTGTGTAATGACAACTATATTCCACTGTAGCCATGATCCTATTCAGACTGTGTAGATGCAGTCTTCATATTTCCCTAAACCATTATGCTGCCAATTGTAGTAATACTTTTTCCATAGGTACTATTTGTAAAATCATGCACTTGCAAGTGCAGTTTTATTAAAATCTGTGCCATGAGTTCTGCAGGGGACACATATCAAATTTGTCTTGTTTAGCATCCATTATACATAATTGTGTTGCAAGTTCATATTTTAAATTAAGGGTGTAGTTCATGTTCCAGTACATTAAAAAAAATGTATGATAACATCTAAAGTTAAACTTTCCCTAATGCAGATTCAAACTCTGCACTGTCTTGGTTGTTAGAACATAGTTCATTAATATATTGAGCCACTGAGAAGGTTACATAACAAGATGTATTTTCTGCATTAGTACTGTCCAAAGTGCTGACTAATGCTCACTGCCACAAGTCTCATTTGCATGACTGACAGCTAAACCTTCACTCATTTGGCATTAAATTTTGAGTTTTTGCAACAGGAAGTGAACTTTCATTCATTGAGGGCCATCAACGATGGGCCTTGATACACAAAGTCAACTGTCAAGCAAAGAATGAGACTAAAAAAAAGAATTTAAACCAGTCTGATGATTTCTCACTTCTATGGCTTTATACAAGTAAAACACTGAGAATAAGGATCCCCACTTTCACAAAGATGTCAGCTTCTCTAGATATGAACCCTGCACCTATGACATTACTAGGAAACACTGACATGATTAACAGCTTTTGCCACCTGAACATTTACAAAGTAATGCATGGAAAGTCAAGCACCAGTTTTGCACTTCCAGCATTTATATTTAGACAACAATATACCTAATTTATCACAAAGTTGTCATTTGTCCCATAAAAGTACAATTCTTTGTGAATGTTTTCCTTGCAGAAGTGATGATAGTCAAGCAGGAGGAATTACAAACAAATGCATGCTAGACAAGATTGCAATCCCTTTGTACCATGAATCTATTACATTTTGCAATTAGTTTGAATTATTTTCTGTATTTCTACATTGCATAAATTGCTATTATTTACAGCAACTTTGTCATCACATAATTGTCTCACAAAATGTTAATTAAATTGTGTATCAAGGTTCTCTACAAAGTCAATAAATGTGCACAAAACCTTCTCTGACCCACTCTCTGTAAGTGCACTTCTCATTAGCAAGAGTGCTAAATAAGCAATCAAACTTGCAGAATTGCTAATAAGTCACCCTTGCAAGGTATTATCTAGGCAGAGGTATTAATACTAACTCCTGTACTGCTCAGGCATGTGCATAGATTTGCATAGCTACTAACACAATGTTTAACTGCTCAACACATTGAACGGATTGAGTGTTTCAGGAATGGTAATGAACTGATATGTAATTAATTAAATGTCCCCAAACGGTTCCCTATCAGAAGCCTGAAACACTATAAGCCTGAAAATCAAAATCCTGAAACCAAAAGCCTGAAAATTCAAAATCCCAAAAACCCAAAATCCTGAAACTCAAAATCCTGAAAACACAAATAATGCTAATATGTCACTATAAAGACACTAATATCTACCAACTGACCCTGACCCTAACCCTAACCCTAAGGTCCGTCACTATCACACACTCACCTGACCGCCCTAAAACCTAACTCACTTAAACCGCCTAACCCCAATATTTGTCACTATTGCATACATGCCTAACCTGCGCCCTAACCCTAACTCACTTAAACCCCTAACCCTAACATAAAACCAACCGCACACTTACCTGAACCCAACGCATGACCTAACACCACAGGGCTAACAATGGCAAAGCCACAATGAAGTCAGTATGTCCATTTTGTGTTTTCAGGATTTTGAGTTTCAGGATTTTGGATTTTTAATTTTCAGGCTTTTGGTTTCAGGATTTTGATTTTCAGGCTTATAGTGTTTCAGGCTTCTGATAGGGAACCCCCCAAACACGTTAATCTACACCATGCAACTAGAATCTAAGCTTATGGAACTTCTTGTGCTTGGGAAGACTACATTGTTTCCCCAGTGCTGCCAAACAAAATTACTGTTGCTAACTGTTAGAACTATTGCATTTGAGATACTTTTTGGAGAATTGCATAAAAATTGTTCAAGGTATATAATTTTTTTTACAAGTACTGCCTACAAATTTATATTTTGAATGCTGTTATTTGCAAGCTTGCTGTCTTTGCAAAGTTGTGTTTTTGTAATGAACATACAAACAATTTTGCATTTCACCATTATTTTTAGTTCACAGGTTTCTGGCAACCTTCTGAGGATTTAAGAAACTGTTGTCTGCTTATACAGTTCTAAATGACTATATGTTGACTATATTGGTCATATATATTACTCCTGTATAATTTATCAATAGTTTGATTTTACTAAAGCACAGTACATGCACATAGATAGGAATTGTCTGTTTGTTACAGGTTCATCACTCCCATTTGTTAATGCAGTTGACAACATTGCATGCTGGGGTGGCCTATGTCTGATGTTGACAGCAGCCAGCCAATACATGGGCAAGTAAAGGCTGAAAAGTTTGCATGCATCCCTGTTACTGTTTGTATGCATTTAGCTCCTTTTCTTTTTTTTAATTAAGTGCTTAGAGTGTGTCCTATTCACTGCCTATTAGACAGTGCTATGGCATATTGTGGACATATTTGATATTCTTGTATATGTCACTCCCATCATTGTTCATTCCATCCTGTAGTCATATTTTATTCTCATTTGGGGTGGGGAGTGTATGGTCTGTAGTCATATGTTATTCGCATCTGTGGTGGGGAGTGCATGGTCTGTAGTCATATGTTATTCGCATTTGTGGTGGGGAGTGTATGGTCTGTAGTCGTATGCTATTCTCATTTGTGGTGGGGAGTGTATGGTCTGTAGTCATATGTTATTCTCATTTGTGGTGGGGAGTGTATGGTCTGTAGTCATATGTTATTCTCATTTGTGGTGGGGAGTGTATGGTTTGTAGTCATATGTTATTCTCATTTGTGGTGGGGAGTGTATGGTCTGTAGTCATATGTTATTCTCATTTGTGGTGGGGAGTGTATGGTCTGTAGTCATATTTTATTCTCATTTGTGGTGGGGAGTGTATGGTCTGTAGTCATATGTTATTCTCATGTGTGGTGGGGAGTTTATGGTCTGTAGTCATATGTTATTCTCATTTGTGGTGGGGAGTGTATGGTCTGTAGTCATATGTTATTCTCATCTGTGGTGGGGAGTGTATGGTCTGTAGTCATATTTTATTCTCATTTGTGGTGGGGAGTGTATGGTCTGTAGTCATATGTTATTCTCATTTGTGGTGGGGAGTGTATGGTCTGTAGTCATATGTTATTCTCATCTGTGGTGGGGAGTGTATGGTCTGTAGTCATATGTTATTCTCATTTGTGATGGGGAGTGTATGGTCTGTAGTCATATGTTAGTCTCATTTGTGGTGGGGAGTGTATGGTCTGTAGTCATATGTTATTCTCATTTATGGTGGGGAGTGTATGGTCTGTAGTCATATGTTATTCTCATGTGTGGTGGGAAGTGTATGGTCTGTAGTCATATGTTAGACTCATTTGTGGTGGAGAGTGTATGGTCTGTAGTCATATGTTATTCTCATTTGTGGTGGGGAGTGTATGGTCTGTAGTCATATGTTATTCTCATTTGTGGTGGGGAGTGTATGGTCTGTAGTCATATGTTATTCTCATTTGTGGTGGGGAGTGTATGGTCTGTAGTCATATGTTAGTCTCATTTGTGGTGGGGAGTGTATGGTCTGTAGTCATATGTTATTCTCATCTGTGGTGGGGAGTGTATGGTCTGTAGTCATATGTTATTCTCATTTGTGGTGGGGAGTGTATGGTCTGTAGTCATATGTTATTCTCATTTGTGGTGGGGAGTGTATGGTCTGTAGTCATATGTTATTCTCATTTGTGGTGGGGAGTGTATGGTCTGTAGTCATATGTTATTCTCATTTGTGGTGGGGAGTGTCTCATTTGTGGTGGGGAGTGTATGGTCTGTAGTCATATGTTATTCTCATCTGTGGTGGGGAGTGTATGGTCTGTAGTCATATGTTATTCTCATCTGTGGTGGGGAGTGTATGGTCTGTAGTCATATGTTATTCTCATTTGTGGTGGGGAGTGTATGGTCTGTAGTCATATGTTATTCTCATTTGTGGTGGGGAGTGTTTGGTCTGTAGTCATATGTTATTCTCATCTGTGGTGGGGAGTGTATGGTCTGTAGTCATATGTCATTCTGATCTGTGGTGGGGAGTGTATGGTCTGTAGTCATATGTTATTCTCATCTGTGGTGGGGAGTGTATGGTCTGTAGTCATATGTTATTCTCATCTGTGGTGGGGAGTGTATGGTCTGTAGTCATATGTTATTCTCATTTGTGGTGGGGAGTGTATGGTCTGTAGTCATATGTTAGTCTCATTTGTGGTGGGGAGTGTATGGTCTGTAGTCATATGTTAGTCTCATTTGTGGTGGGGAGTGTATGGTCTGTAGTCATATGTTATTCTCATTTGTGGTGGGGAGTGTATGGTCTGTAGTCATATGTTATTCTCATTTGTGGTGGGGAGTGTATGGTCTGTAGTCATATGTTATTCTCATCTGTGGTGGGGAGTGTATGGTCTGTAGTCATATGTTATTCTCATCTGTGGTGGGGAGTGTATGGTCTGTAGTCATATGTTATTCTCATTTGTGGTGGGGAGTGTATAGTCTGTAGTCATATGTTATTCTCATTTGTGGTGGGGAGTGTATGGTCTGTAGTCATATGTTATTCTCATCTATGGTGGGGAGTGTATGGTCTGTAGTCATATGTTATTCTCATTTGTGGTGGGGAGTGTATGGTCTGTAGTCATATGTTATTCTCATTTGTGGTGGGGAGTGTATGGTCTGTAGTCATATGTTATTCTCATTTGTGGTGGAGAGTGTATGGTCTGTAGTCATATGTTATTCTCATTTGTGGTGGGGAGTGTATGGTCTGTAGTCATATGTTATTCTCATCTGTGGTGGGGAGTGTATGGTCTGTAGTCATATGTTAGTCTCATTTGTGGTGGGGAGTGTATGGTCTGTAGTCATATGTTAGTCTCATTTGTGGTGGGGAGTGTATGGTCTGTAGTCATATGTTAGTCTCATTTGTGGTGGGGAGTGTATGGTCTGTAGTCATATGTTATTCTCATTTGTGGTGGGGAGTGTATGGTCTGTAGTCATATGTTAGTCTCATTTGTGGTGGGGAGTGTATGGTCTGTAGTCATATGTTAGTCTCATTTGTGGTGGGGAGTGTATGGTCTGTAGTCATATGTTAGTCTCATTTGTGGTGGGGAGTGTATGGTCTTTAGTCATATGTTATTCTCATTTGTGGTAGGGAGTGTATGGTCTGTAGTCATATGTTATTCTCATTTGTGGTGGGGAGTGTATGGTCTGTAGTCATATGTTATTCTCATTTGTGGTGGGGAGTGTATGGTGATAGTACAGGTCTTGCAATAATATCAGATATTTTTTTTTACATGTTAAACTGTGATGTCTGCATAATGAGTTTTTTCTCACCATTTTAGATCAGCCTGTAAATCCCCCACCGCACCCCCTGCTGTGTTGTCTAGGTATGATACATATTTTTTTTTTCTTATTTACATTACAACAGGGACAAGGCAACAAAATTAAAAAAGAAGGCATCGGTCTTACAGAAACCTCTATTCTGAGATTCCGAGAATGAGGTCATAATCACGACCCTCCATCTGCACCGGGCACTCCAGCATCATCATTTAGCTGAAAAGCCATTCTGTGACCATGCCTGGCAGCAGGTGGTTGATAATGTGAATGCTGTGTGTGGCCAGGGCTAAGACTATAGGATATAGGACCAGTGATACGATCAAGAAAGCTGACAAAGCCAAGGCTGTGGCAAGGGAATGAAGAGCTACTAGGGGCAGGCCTCCTACGGAATCACCGCTCACTAAGATGGAGGAGTTCTTGTCAAGTGTAAAGGATGCAGGGTCTCAGAAGAATTCTACGATGCTGTAATACATACAAGGGCAGTGATGGGAGACAATTGCAGGATGCCAGCTTGTGATGATCCAGTTAGGCAATTAAAATATATATTACATATTAGAAATTTAACATTTTTCTTAGGTGTCTTATGTTTTAATACCTCTATAAACTGCAATCTGTGTGTCTAGGGACATCTGGCAATGAGGTGCAAAGACTACCTTCACATGGGATGGCCATACTTTTTTGTCTCTAGTTATAAATATACATACACACACACACACACACACACACACACACACACACACACACACACACACACACACACACACATGCACACACACACACACACACACACACACACACACACACACACACATCCAAATCCAAAATTAGGCTCTCTGGAAAGACATCCAACACCTAACTCAAAGGTAGAGAAGTTTATTGCACAAAAACCCGGAAAAACAAATAAAATATCCACATCTACAATAATGCTCAGCAAACACTGCGTTTACGTCCTAACAGAGACTTCATTAGATGTATCCCGCAGTCCCAAGTAACAACCCTTATATACACCACTAATTATTAGAGCAAACATGAAGTCCTACTATTAAAATCAACCAACCTAAAAAAACATATAGTACAGTGCATTAAATAAGCATTTAAAAAATAATATAAATATATATATAAATATATATATATAAATACATTCATTAAAAATTATATATACATACATTATAAAATACAAATAAATATATGTATAAATATATAAAACACTGTTCTGTATAAAATCGAAATTATAAAATAGCAAGATAGTAAAAGAACTCCATCTAATGGCCAAACTACCAAATTACAATCTAGCAGCCCTAAATTTTAAAACAGGTGCTATAGAAATTGCATCATTTAGACCAGGGAACCTACTGGCCTCTAAAATAATCTGCCATTAGAGTTCCCTGTACTCTATTTGTAGCTCCCATGGCCCTCCTTTTTTATCCATGGGTATAATATCTAACACGAAAAAGGAAAATGTAGCTGAGGAACAATTCATACTATGTTTGTATAATGCATTATCGGGGTTCTTATCCCTAACATCGTACATATGTTCATATATTCTCTTGTGGAATTTCCTTTCCATTTTGCCTACATAAAATGCATCTCAGGCTCCACATACTACATAAACAACCCCACTAGTATTGCAAGAAGCATCTCCTTCTTCTTCTTCCGGCTGCTCCTGTTATGGGTCGTCACAGCAGATCATCTGTTTCCATTTCTTCCTGTCCTCTGCATCTTGCTCTGTCAAACCAACCGCCTGCATGTCCTCTCTCACTGCATCCATAAACCTTATCTTAGGCCTTCCTCTTTTTCTGTTACCTGGAGCTTCATCCTTAGCATCTTTTTCCCAATATACTCTGCATTCGTCCTCAGCACATATCCAAACCAACGTAATCTTGCCTCTCTGGCCTTGTCTCCAAACCTTCCAACCTGGGATGACCCTCTAATATACTTATTCCTAATTCTGTCCACCCTCGTCACACCCAGTGCAAATCTTAACATCTTTAACTCTGCCATGTCCAGCTGTGACTCCCGCCTTTTTGTCAAAGCCACTGTCCCCAACCCATATAACATAGCTGGTCTCACTACCCTCTTGTAGACCTTCCCTTTCACTCTTACTGGTACTCGTCTGTTACAAATCACTCCTGACACTCTTCTCCACCCAGTCCATCCTGCCTGTACTCTCTTCTTCACCTCTCTTCCACACTCACTATTACTCTGAACTGTTGATCCCAAGAAGTAAGAAGCATATCTGATGCAAATAACATTGCTATTTCTAGGAGAAATATATATGTTATCCTCAATTAGGAAAATTTGACATTGTTGACAAAATCCACACCTGTAGGTACCCTTCCTTTAAGAGTCATTAACACCCACTACCTCACTTTTTTCTGAACTAATTCCTTAATATTATAACCTTTTCTAAAAATACATTTAAAAGGCTCACCAAAAATATTCAAATCCGATAAACTGGCAAACCTGTTCCACTCTCTTTCCATAATATTTCTAACAACAGCCACATCCCCATTAAAACATGTCATAAAGGCCGGTAAATATAGACCTGTTTTTTGTGATGGGCCATCAGATGATAGTTATGTGGTATGTTTTCATACCTCTATAAACTGCAATCTGTGTGTCTAGGGACATCTGGCATTGAGGTGCAATGACTATCTTCACATGGGATGGCTATAGTTTTTTGTCAGTAGTTATAAATATACACACACACACACACACACACACACACACACACACACACATATATATATATATATATATATATATGTGTGTGTGTGTGTGTGTGTATATATATATATATATATATATATATGTATGTATATATATATATATATATATATATATATATATATATATATATATATATATATATATATATATATATATATATATATATATATATATATAGATATATACACACACACACCCACACATACATATAAAGTAAAAAAAAATCTCCCTAGATGGAAAGAAACAGACAAATAGCAAGAATCTAGTGCTTTCGTTTGTTTAATATTTAACATGTGAACTTCATCAGAAAATGCTGACAGTGCAACTGAAAAAATCTAAACTAAGTTAACAGCCTTAAATTCAAATAGGAAACACCACCCACAGTGTGGACGTCATCAACTATCTAATCCATCTCAGTAAACATTTAATATTTAAGTAACTATTAAGTCCAGGAGGCGTGTGACCATGCAGTCTCACTTGCCACTGCAATTCCTTGACCTCAAGAAAGGCATTGCTGTCTCTGAATGGCACATTACCATGCTGAAGCACAGTGAATTTAAAATAGGAGAAATGGGGGCAAAGTACGCTGTGTTTAGGTAAGGTATTTTTATAGTCAGTGGATCTAATAGCTCATACACCCTCCTTTATTGTGTAACTTAATTTGTGAGATGTCTTTCTTATGTAAAATGACCCACAATGAGAGCCGGCAATGATATAAACAACTCATGTGGCCGAACAGTCAAAATAATCTTTAAAATGGAAAGTAAAACTGCATGCTGATAAACTAAACTTCTCTCCAATTAAAATGTGTTGGCAGCAAATGCAGTGACTGCAAATATTCATCCTTGTGGAGTTGGTAGGCTGACAAATTAAACATTCTTTATCTGATTCAAGTAGGGATTTCAAAGACAGATTTTCTGTAACATGAAGTTGGGGCAGGACCTAAGGATTTATACAGTTCATGATTGACATTATTAATACTCCGGTTCTTAGTGATGCATTGCCTTAATGCAAGCGAGGTCCAAGGAAATCAGCAGAGGGAATTTAGAATAATCACTACTAGGAGTTTTAATGTTATTGGTAAATCCATATTTTAAAATAGGTTGGTGACAGGAATGTCTATTGTTGGAAGCTTCCTGTAAGCAATGGTTAATGAGTTCTATGGGGTAGCTCCTCTTCAAAAAAGCTAGCTAAGGAAGTTGCATTATTGATTGAACAAAAAGTCATCACTAACTAGTCTGCTTAGACGAACATAATTGACCCTTTACTATGTTTCTTTTCATGAAAGTGGGATGCTGACTGACAAAATCCAGATAGTCATTTCTAAAAGTTTTTTTTATGCTAGATAGTGGAGCTGAAACTGTACTGTATGTCATTTCAGGAGAGAGAGATATTGAAGAAATGAACCATATTTCCTATGCCTGAAATGGTGAGGTCAAGGAAGTTGATTCTTTCTTTAATGTTTAATTAAAAAAAAAATCTAACTCTTTGTGTGTGCCTAGCCATAGAAAAAAAAATATATCTTCAATGAAACTTTTGTAAAGACAAACTTTCTTGAAATCTTCCAAACTAGTGAGAGTGTCGGCGTCCCAAGAGCTAACACTAAACTGGCATACGCAGGTGCCATTTCAGCACCCATGGCAACCACTTTTTTATGGTAAATGTTCTCATTAAAAATAAAAAAGTTATTCTCCAGGACAACTTATAGAAGTCTGCAAAGAGTCTAAGCTTTAAAAGTCTCCATTCCAACATGAACAGTGACCACAAAATCAATAACATCTTTGTGTGGAATGCTGGGTAAATTAATAAAAAAACAACACTGGGACTGTCAAAACTGTGAGTGTGTATTAAATATGTCTGGACTTCCCAGAAATCCTTGAGGTAAAACTGGGATATTTGCACTAGGGGGTTTAAAGTGAAATCCAAAAATTCATCAATAAATTCTGTCTTGTTTTTTATAGAAGAGACAATATGTCTTAATGGAGGGTTAATTTCATTTTCATGAATTTTAGAGGTACCAAACATTTTACCAAGACAAGGATTAACTGCTTGCATAAACTCAAATTCATGACTTGTAAGTTGATAATTATGAAAGAGGTCTAATAAAATGAGGTCTATCTTCTCAAATCTGAGCATCACATCATTAGACTGAACAATCTGATAGCTGTTATTGTTACTTAGCGTAATTTCCAATTTGTGGATGCACGTATTATTATCCATGACAATACCAGCCTTTTTCAGCCTTCATAACTCTGATATAAGGATCACTGCAATTCTGTTTGAGAGCTTGCTTTTCTTGTGAGTTAAGATTGTACATTTATAGTGAGGTTTACTCGTCAAAGTATCATTAATATCTTTTTCGCTAACTTTGCAAAAACATTGAGAGAAAGATGAAGAGTCGGACTGAAAACCCTTTTCCTTTTTAGAATATTCTCTCTTTCTCTCTCTCTCTCTCTCTCTCTATATATATATATATATATATATATATATATAGATAGATAGATAGATACACATACACACCTGCAAAGGGTATTTGCATATGCATCTGCTGTTACTTTATTCAGGTATCATTAGCATATTATAATAATTTATCTGTATTTCTTATATTTTTCTGTTTTGTTGGTATATTCACAGGTGAGGCTGACACCACCACTAAGGAGCTCCAATCTCCTGATCTTGGAGGATCGGGAGCCCCTGATGTGGATGGTTGTGATGAACATGCATAGTTTGGGGTGCAGAGGGTATGTCTGACAGTTTCTGGCTCCCACATTGCCTCATCAAAGCGTGAACAGAGTAATTCTACCAATGCATACCCATTGCACAAAACCATCTAATAGTGGACAGGTTGATGAGGACATGTTTGATCAGGGGAGTGTGGTTACCCCATCTGCAGCACTGGCAGAATCTCCACCTATCCTTTGTGAGAGTAAACTACTACACAGAGATGTTGTTAAGGTGTTCAGAGAAGGCATGCTTACTGCCTTCCCTCTGATGTTGGTGTATCAGCAGGTGCCACACACCATATTTGCAGGGACATTGTGGAGGCAAAGGTAAGTTCCACCCAGAGCACTGGAAGGGACAGAGTACTGCATGTCGATCATTCTGATATATGGAACTGCTTTAACCATGTATGTATGACTCCTTAGACAGATAAATGACGCACTGGGCCATGCTATGGCCGTTATGAACCGAGTGTTAGGGGAGGGTCAGCATCCATGAAGCTCAATAGCTGCTTCATCATCAGATGTTAGCCGATGTGGCTGTGGGCATTCCAGATCCCACTCAGGTAGTGTTACAACTTGCACTGCTCCATCACTGGCAGATTTGTCCACACCCTCATAGCCAGCTGTTGGTACCAGCAAACCCTGAGGTTGCTGGCATCAGCCTAGTCCAGGGTGGCCTCAACCACAGAAAGTTATCTAATGTTTATA
Source organism: Protopterus annectens (assembly GCF_019279795.1). Taxonomy (NCBI): domain Eukaryota; kingdom Metazoa; phylum Chordata; order Ceratodontiformes; family Protopteridae; genus Protopterus; species Protopterus annectens. Next base: position 543,274,481 of record NC_056743.1, on the reverse strand, counting down.
TTTTGTTACATGTTGATCAAACTAATAAAAGCTAGTACAGCAATCTTGGGTACTTAATAAACCAGATGGATATTAATAACTCTTAAATATCTCTTTTAAAATCCAAAGATATCTCTGGTTATAGTAACAGTGTTTTGTCAAGTAGCAGGCTTCACAATTTCATGAAATGATTTATCACTGACATACTGCCATTGATACAATTAAGTCTTGCTGTGGACATTCTCTACATTAAAACTAACATAATAGCCGACTTTAGGCACCTGTAATATCTGTTATGGCAGGGGGCCTGCTGAATCATCTAGGACTATGTGTGGGCCCAACAAAAGGTGCTGCTGGTTGAGGGAAAATGAAGATGAAAAAAATTATTCATCTTCCTATTACACTCTTTATCTGAAACTGGGTTGTGATATAACCCAGTTAGGATAAAGCCGATGGTCAGTGAATGAAGCTAGCAATTAGCAATCCAGAGTGACTGATCTGACTGTGCACTCTGGAATTTAAGATGAGCTGATGCTTCTGATCTTTGGGGTTATTTTTTTCTTTATCAGGGAGTTTCTAAATACTGGCAAAACACCAGATACTATAACTCACAACTTCTTTACTCAAGAATTCTGCGCACAGCCAAATATAATAGCAGAATAAAAGCTCAAAATCAGGAACACATTTAAATATTACTCAAATTCACTTAAAAAGTGAACAGTGACATTTTGCATAAAAATTTTGCATATTTTTTAGGCAAATAGTATGAAATTCTGATGTCTGCATTTATTAACTGTCTGTAATTTTGCAATGATTAACTAGCAGATCAAACTTTTTTTAAAAGGGACAGACCAAAATTATCAGGCGAAATCAGGGACATTCCGTGAAATCAGGGACAGCTTAATGAGGTAGATAAAAGTGACTTACCCCTGCTATTGTTTGACAGCTGTTAAGCAACACTCAATGATCTGGTGTGGTTGCACCAGTGTTACACAATGTATTCACATTTGCCGAAATTAGTACCAAGCTAGCCTTGCTATAGTTTTTGCTTGTGTGTGTGTGTGTGTGTGTGTGAGTGTGTGTGGGTGTGTGTGTGTGTGGGTGTGTGTGCGTACAAGCTGGCTATAACTTTTAACTTTCTAGCACAATCATCAGCATTGCATTTCACTTGTATGTGTATGAGTGGGTGTGTGAGTGTGCATCAAGCGGGAAATAGTTTCTTTCACTTGCCATCACAAACATAGACTTTTCACATGAAAGCTGGCTGTATTTCGTGGTTTGCAGAAAGAGGATGTGTGTGAAAGCAACTGTTTATTGCCACTGTGTGCAGGGAGTAGCACTGCTATTTCACAGCATTTCGTTCTGTTTGAGTTATTCTCTATGTTTCTTTTTTCTATCTGGAGTCTACAAACCATCCCTGACTGCATGTGCAATTATCCAAATGCTCTGGTTAACCCCCAACACCTCAGAAACATGCATCAGGTGAGATACAGTTCATCCATTTTCCTGGAAGGTGAATGAGCAGTGTGTGTGTGTGTGTGTGTGTGTGTGTGTGTGTGTGTGTGTGTGTGTGTGTGTGTGTGTGTGTGTGTGTGTGTGTGTGTGTGCGTGTGTGCGTGTGTGCGTGTGTGTGTGTGTGTGTGCGTGTGTGTGTGTGTGTCTCTGTAAAAACCTTCACTTATTTTTATCTGCACACTCACACAATAATGCTGGCTCATACATAACTCTTCTGAGTAGCACTAAAAAAATGCAGTTAACAAGCAATTACATTTCAAAAGTTAGGTAAAAAATGCAACACAGAACATTCAGAGATTTAAAGCTTCTGGGAGTCTGGTGGCTCCCACATCCCAGACTGTATAAATGGATTTTGACATGGATTTTGTAGTGGCTTGTGTCCTCAACCCCACCCATTCCAAAACCTGCCCTGCTTACAGGTATGTACAGAAGGTTGCTGTAGGTTATATGGTGGGTGGGGGGAGTGGTGTGGTTATTACTTCGATAATTTTCATCACAATCAACCTTAGAGACATGCACAGAAATTCATTAATGCTTGGGCTTGGGGGCATTAGGGTCATTGTTACTTCTACTTTTCTCACATACCTCAGAGGTGCAGAGAAGACTATAGACAGTGTATAGGAAGTGTATTGTCTAGGAGAAACAAATTGGAATAGGTTACTGAAATCATTCCTTTTTTTTTTTTTACTTTCCTTACAGTCACACATCAGGCACATATACGGGTGGCTGCCTTTGAGCGATAGGGGTGAGGAGTAAGGAGGCATGCTATGTATATGCACAACAGTGTGGTGACTTGACCCTCTGTTTTCTTACCACTCTAACACCAGAGGATTGCACAGTCAGTTACTGTCTTTTTTTCGGGGGGGGGGGGGGTCAGGAAGACAGGCAGTATTCCCAGATAGGATTTGTGCACCCTGACAACAATTGTCTTGTTAGTTTATTGTGAGCTACCAATTTGTCCGTTTTGAACATTAAGCCTTGAGCAGAAAGAAAAAAAATAAGACCAAAATTCTTTCTTAGTCATTATTTTTATTCAGGACACCTTTGGATTAAAAGGCTGAGAAAATGCTCTAAAATGCATCTTAGAGCATTTATAACTCTATGGCTTCTGGGGACCCAGGTTAATTGAGTTATTTCCTAAACGATTTTTACTGTGCTGTCTTGGTCAAGAAAGATGTGTTGAAAGGATGCAAGGAAAAATAAAGTTGAGCAGCAGCATTGAATTCCTTTCCTTAGTCATGATTTCTGTTCAGGTCATTATTGGATGAAAAGGTTGTATAAAAAGAAAAAAATACTTTAAAATGCACTTCACAGCATACAGAAAGTCATGGTTTAAAAGGCTGAAGAGCATGACTAAATGTGAGAAAAGGAAGAAAACAGTGCATGGTGTAGGGAACCTGCGATGGGGGATGTGTGTGTGTGTGTGTGTGTGTGTGTGTGTGTGTGTGTGTGTGTGTGTGTGTGTGTGTGTGTGTGTGTGTGTGTGTGTGTGTGTGTGTGTGTGTGTGTGTGTGTGTGTGTGTGTGTGTGTAGTTGAAACAGTGGACAGTGCCTAGAGAACCATTTCACTTAAGTTCAGCCCCATACCTAGAGAGGTTGTAGTGTATCATCGTGGCAAATAAATGCCAGTAGATGGGCGAACATAGTATGGTTTACTGGTCTGTTGTTTTGTAAGTACATTGTAGCTTAAGTTAAGCCTGTGCACACTACTGCTAAAACTCTGCAGCATGAATTACAAGGTTACACAGGAGAGGTGGCAGTGACATGGTGATACTTAGACTGAAATGTTTAGGTGGCCCCCTACTTGACATTTGCTGGGGGCCCCCAGAATAATAACATTGACCCTGACACCCAGATGCGATTGACCACATGCTCATGGTTATGGATGTAGTCATGATGAGAGTTCATCCATCAGATATATTTCACGTTTAGGTAGCACCCCAATGTCTAGCCAGTGTCATGCAACTAGAAATCAGACTCCTAGAAGAGGTAGTTCACACAGTCAACATCATTAGGCAGGAATTTGATCACCTGGCATGCATAGCTCACACCTGTCCAGGAGGCTAGGACATACTGCTAGCACAAACGCTTTGGCTTTGCTCCTGCAGACCTACATGCAATACACCTTATGTTGACCATGACACCTCACACTCAGTCTTAATATTCTTCAAATTGACTTCTTCACATCTGGACACACTAGCCCTGTCGTAACTTCATCTCTCTCTCACACACACACACACACACACACACACACACACACACACACACACACACACACACACACACACACACACACTTCTTTGTGACAGGATTGTCCTCCTGTAACCCCAACACACACACACACTTTTAATTTCTCCAAGTTTTTTGGGTTTCTAATATCACAATGGGAATGAATCCCATTCAAAAGTCAAAGTATAATTAAAGTTCATGAAATAAGTACTTTTTCAATCTTTGATATCAGGCAGAAGTGCTCTTTGCAACACCCGTAATGTACCCAGTAATGACTCCTCCTGCAATTCATATGGAGTTGCATGTATTGGTAACATGTCGTAATAGGATTGTCGATTCTTTTTTATAAGACCCATTACTCCTACTACTATTGGGACTGTCTGAGTATCTTTCTTTCACATTGCTCTCATTTCTGCCTGCAAATCCTGATATTTTATGACTTTGTGTCTGTCTGTATGCAGGACACTGTAGTCACTGGGTGTGGTGATTTCAATGATCAATGCTACTTCTGTCTTCTTTTCTTGGACCACTATATCCAGTTTTCTAGCATCTGTCTTTTGAACTGTTTGTAACGCATGACCTCATGTGATGTAGACTTGTGGCTCATGCTTTCAGTGTTTTTCAGCCATTTCCTGAATCACAAACAGCTCTCTCTTTTTTTTTTTTTTTTTGCTGTTAGTGACTCTAATAAGTTTATCATCTTATGCAGCAGTTCATGAATCCTGGCTTGGACCTTCTGTACACACTTTTACTTTTCCTTGCCAAAACTGCTTTTGCCATATTGATTCTTCTTTGTCACCTGGTTTCTGGTTCTGCCCTTTCCACCCTTCTTGCTGGTGGAAGTGGCACACTTTGGTAACAATCCCTTATATTTAGAAGTTACTGCATCAGTGATCGAATGATGAACAAATCGTAGATGTGTAAGTAAACTTACCATAAGATTAGATGTTAAAATAGATCCCTTTTGTAGTATTAACATCAGCCCACCATCCCCAATCCATTCTTATTTATTTATTTACTTATTGATTTATTAATTATTTATCCATCCATTCCGCCATCCTGTTTTTAATGCATATGTCTCTTTTTCATTGCTCTGTTACTGGTCAGGGTTGTGTTCTCTCCACTGTTTTTCTGTTATGGCATAGGTACACAGCTGCACCCCACCTTTCATGGAAGCAAGAAAGCTATGACATTTTGCACACATTTGTACCCTCTTATGATAGTACTATCATGCTTTCAGGCACCCAAATCAGCTTTGTATACTGGCTGTATGTCCTGTTCTTGGCAAGGTACATCCCATATAGCTAGAAGCTAGTACAACAATGATCTGTTTGAACATCTACTGTTATGGTAAGTTTACTTACATAACTGTACCTTTTTTCCTGGAAATGTGTCCATGTTATGCATGTTTCCATGGCTAACATATTCTAAATAAGTAGCCTCTTTTTTGTTAATAAGCACACATAAGGCTTCTTTTGCTTGATCCCATCCAGTCTGGGTTCCATCATTTATGTTTTGTATTCATGCAAATGTGCCTTTAGTTGATAATCTCATGTTTTGTACATCTATCAGATACATTATGTAAATAGAATTATCTTGTTTTGGCATGATCACAAAACTGTTCATCCCCTTTCTCTTAATATATGTATTCATCCAATGGACTTCCAGGCTCTGACTCTGAAGGCATTTCTGTGCTTTTATAACTTCTAAATATGTAACTTGCTAACTGTTATTATTCTCACATTAATAATTTGATTTTAACTTCTGAATAAGTAAAAATGATTGGTCTGTTTTAGCACACATAGGTGGCTGTCTGTTGAGATCCTGTTCTGGTTAGCTTCCCATTTGTAACCACCATAGATTATTGGATAGTTCCAGTGGGATATATGTATGCAAATGACCTCTTAAGGACATCAAGTGTTTCAGCTACATGGCTTGTGAATATCCATGACTTTTTTTTACTGCTTAGGTCTTTATGGTTAAATTTCATGCCAATAAAGCCAACCCCCACTAGCTGTGGACATGCATGTTTTGGCCATTTTATTGACCTCCAATATAATATAAGTTTATAGTCTGGCTATACTTCAGAAACAGTCTTTAAAGTCAAAAGATCCCCCTAAAGATTAAGGTCCCTGTAAAAGATCCTATCTAACACAGACAAACCATTCAGTAAAAACTGCAAGAAAAAAAAGTCAGGCTAGTGTTTTCACTGTGTGATACCTCAAACCTTAAAGGAGGTATCACACAGCCACCTTATGATGAGAAGTGGGGCAAGCTTTAGCCCAAACAAGTTTTTTGTTCATTTTTGGATATGGTGACTTCTATGAGGTGTTAAAAGTTTAGTTGCTGTTTGAGCTACATTCCATGACATCTAAAAGGATTTTTAGCTTTTAGAGACTTTGAGATTGTAAATTGTTATAGTTCTTTATAGTTCTGTTTAAAATCTTTTAGTCCACTATCTCCAGTTTGTAGACAGCTAAACAAAGCAGCATTAACGATGATCTTACTTTGTTACATGCATGAATGTCTATCTTTTTTCCTGTAAATGTTGGTGTATGTAGCAAACTCCTGAGTCATCCCTGGAAATGTACTTCTCATGGAAACCAGTTTCTAAATACATTAAACAGATAAGTAGTGTGATCAGAGAACATTCATGCTTCTTATGCCTTTTCTGTTGAAGTGTATTTTCCATCCCCAGATCGCTGCCTTATATCTCAGAAATCTGCCTTTGTCCTCTGGATATGACATGGCAATAGTTTATAAAGTAACTGATCTGGTCATTGTATACCTAGCAAACTTCTCCTCCAGCTTGGGTTACCCATGTATGTTAATTGTGCTGGATTAAAAACAATTTCATACTTATGTATACATGGATGGCCTCAAATTAAATATGCTGGGAGTTGTTTTGTCTACAGAAATTCTTCTACCTTTACTTCCTAAGACCTAGTGCCCTACAGAAAATATTGGTAACAAACTGTGTTTAATATACTGCACTCAGTGGTGGCTCCAGGTTCCTTTTCTAGAGTAGGCACAATACAGGCACTGTAGCTAGCTATTCGTACATGTAGCATGCGAGGGGGAAAAAACCTAAAAACTCCCATACCAGTAAAGTGCAGAATGCATGATACATGTTAACAACTCACCCATAATCTGTTGTCGAAAATGAAAGACCATGTCTCTTCAAAAAAAAAAAAAAAGTGACTGCAATAATCATACAAATCATGGAAGTGTTCACCACTCAGAAAAATGTATAATTTGCTATTCACAGGATTATTGTTTGGAAGAAGTGTTGGCATGCTACAGTGTAACACATCAAGGATGTAGCTACCCATACAAGGATGGGGGGATGTCATGCACAAAGACATTTGTACCTCAGTAGAAAAACTATCAGTGATCCAAATTCAGGAATAGAAATTCAGACTTATTTTGCTCTGTGCTGCCTTGTAAGGAAACTATTTTTAAACAAATACAGCACATTTTGTCAACATCCAGGAAAAACAAACATCTTCCCACTGCAGACACTACTGAATAACAAATTAATTTATATATTTGTTTAAATTCTTTGAAGTAGAAGCAGAAGTGGTCAGTTAATGGCTCCTGGATTACAATGATTGTTTTAAAACCTCATGAAGAATGTGGGAGAGGGTATGTCATCATTTTGACTTAATAGTGAAAGCCTTAAAACATGCAGTTTAGCTGGTTTATTTTGTTGAGTATTTCTAACTATATATATTTATTCCTCATTTATAAATACTGAGCTTGCAAAGGCAGTGGAGAGGTAGTGAGATACACTCCATGACAGCCGTGTAATGGTGTACCATTGTGTTCTTTATGCTACATTGTAGTGCTTTCAATGCCGATAGTATGAAGGTGTATGTTACTCAGCTGAGCATACAGAGAACAGAGGACACCTTATCGTTAATTATCAGCATTACATTTGTGGAAGAAAAGAACATGTTTTATTATAATTTCTGGATACCCGGTAATGAGCTAGCATGTCCTTCTCCTAGCTTTCTTCCTTTGAATCTTATGCATGGTATGGCTGGCATACCGAAATAAAAAGAATGATGCAGTAACCACACTTCTTACTTAATGTTTATATGAGATATAATACAAGTAATGAAAGAAAATAAGATTTGTTTTATATATACAAATACTAAGCAGGTCCACTCTATACAGTTGGCCATCAACTGCTGCCACCATCTCCTCTCTCATGAACTGCATCTCTGGTATAGACCATAGCCTCCACTGGGCTAAACACATCTCACACCCATGGCTAGTGAGGAGACATAAGATGCTGGGGTAGTATCATACTGTTGCAAAGGACTGTGATCTAACTTTTGCTCTCCTCAGGCAGCCATTCACTGCCTTTGGGAGATACACATGTGCCTTCATGCAAATACAGCCTCATTACTAAACAACTCACCAATTATTCTGAATATAACTTGCCAGTCTTGTACACTGCTTATTGCACAAAAATTTGGTTGCATCTCTCCCCCAGGATAGGCAGGCCAAAATGGGCCATTTACTCCTGTCCTTGGACATATATATATGGATATATATATATACATGCACACACACACACACACACACACACATATATATATATATATATATATATATATATATATATATATATATGATTATTGTATGAACGTTCAAAATGTGAGAATGCTGAGTAGGTGAATGCATGAGATTATCAAACACATAGCATCATCAAAAATTTTTGAACATTGAAAGTTCTTAACACCAAACCTGCAGTATATCTCAAAAGGAAAATTTCCTTCTGCTATCTCTAAACAATGGCCTTAAATAAAATTTAGTCCTAATTTGTCCAAAATGTTTTTTTTTTTCTAATGTAAAATGTAGGATTAGGGTTAGACGCAGGGACGAGGTTACAGTTATCGCACATTACTAAGCTGGCAGGGAGGCTTCATGGATCACTCTTACCTTATCCTAAGAGAATTTGCAATCTTAAGATAATGGTTTCCTAACTCCACCATTAATCTGTGTTCACATCCCTTTCTACATGTTCAGACTTCAGCTACAATATGTTCCTTTAAGAAAGGTGATAAGTAAACATATTTTCATAAAATGATTCAGACTGAACTTAAAGCATGTTAATCAACTTTGAAATATATTATTTATTGAGGTCGACAAGTACTTTGTTGAAATCAAACTTAACACATACATTTAACACATTAGTTATTAATTAACATGTTAGTACACGTATTATGGATTACTATAGTAAATGCACATAATATCTGTTCTGCTTACCTTCAACATTCTTGTTATCATGTTTGTTTATATAAAATGAGCACTAGACATGCGGTTTCTAAATATTCTCACTCAAGGAAAAAAGTGAATTTTTCAGAAGAAAACTCTACAAGTCATGAGTGAAGACAGCTGCCTTACATCACTGTTGTTTCCAGGAAGATGCTTTATATGTCAAATACAGCAAAGATACCTCTCAATTCTCCAGATTTTCACAGAATATCCATATTTTTACTCTGTTCCACATACAATTTGGGTTTTTCTAGCAAAGACACTAAATAATGACACACATTTGAGTTTCAAACTTCAAATGTCTACAAATTACATGATAATATGAATAATGTTATTCTCGTAACTGTCTAAGTTTGTAAGAGGGATATTTAAAATCTGTCCTAATTTTTGGGCCTTCGCCTGTCCCCTAATTATTATAGGTTTTGTGCATATTTCTGGCACTAAGTGGTTAAGTGGTATGCAGCAAGACTATACCGGCACAGCACTAAACATGATTTCTGAGAAACATATTGCTCAAGATTTATATCAGGGTGTGATGCACACATAGAAATTACTAACATGACTTATTCCTGAACATCATACGAGAGACATATAACAAACTGACAGAGTACAAAAGCATCTAAATAAATATGAACAAGATAAACAATTAGGGGAGTGATGTGTGAGTCACTGACACTGTACATGAAGGGTATAGTAAGGTGATGAAGATGAGGGGTAGGAGGAAGATTAAAGAAGGAGAAATTGCATAGGTGACACTAAAACTGGAAAAGCTATAAAGTCAGGAACTGTGGCATGATACCAGAATCTGGTGCAGAAGAAAATGGCAAAGTTACCATCAGAATATATGAGTGGTCTTTATGAAAAGTGGAATTATGGGTAGAGAAATGTGTTCTAAGGACTTGCTCAACAAAAGTCAAGCACAGAAATGTCGTGCTTCCACAGGTACTGTAAAATCAAACAAACCGACTGATTTAAATGACTGGCTAAAGAAGCAGTATACTTTTAAAGTAAATGAAAATCCCCCCTTGGGTGGGGTGAATACAGACTCTTATAGTAAAATAATTTAATGCATAAATACAAAACTATAGTGATAGAAAATGCATATTTAACTGAATGCTTGAGAAGGGATATTGTACCTAAAGGTCTTAGGACCTATCCGATAATGTACAAATTGGATCCTGTTTCCACAAGGAATTATTAGTGGTGTTTAATAAATGTGGTTTGGAAATTGTCAAGCTCATTATTAAAGAAAATGAAAGAAATTTGACAAGCCTCCAACTTCAAATAGATGCTCTCGATGGTTTGATTAAAGATGATTTAATTTTTAAAATAAGTACAGAAAGAAAGAAATATTATGAAATTCAGGAAGAAGTAGAGGAGAAATGTAATGTCTTAATAAATAGAAAGATGGATAAATTAAAGAGGGACATACATGAGTACAAAAATCAGACTTGTTACCCTAAACCCTCCTTTTATAGGAATAAATATCAATATAATTATATTGACACTAAGAAGAAAATAGGAAAACCCAAGGATAATCATGAAGACTTTATGTGGGCTGAAAATGAATATGAAATGGAGTTTCCACCCCTTGGTGAACATAGGGGGGAAAACAGGTTAGAAAATAGATGGAATGAAAATTTTCACCAATGGGGGGGGAGGGGGAGATACTAGTAAATGATACCCCCAGTCCCACAAATAACATTATACAGGAAACAGCTAGTATACATATAGAAACGAATGAAAGTATAGATATAGGAACAACAGGTTTAAAGGATAATTTAAAAGGAAAGGGGACGGGTAAAAATATTGAAGTAAATGGTAGTAGTTATACTTCCGATGGATTCACAATTTATAATTTCAGTACATTAGAGTTGGAATTTAACCATTTTAGGTTACTTGAAAAAGGTTTTAAGTTTATACCGTCTACAAAAGGAAATTCTACCCAAACATTAATTGATATGAAACTTTTAGAAAATGAATTTAGAATTATTATTGAATTCAAATGTAATTGCTAGAGTGAAACATGGGAAACAATTAATAAAAAAATCTGTATTTAATCCACCTATACATACACAGTTAAAGAATTTTGAAATTATTATGGAAAAAAGGAGAAAACCATGAATCAAGGGACCCACCACAACTTATACCCAAATGAATACATGTTAGAAGAACTAAAATCAATAAGGACATTAGGGTAATGAAGTGATGGATGTCATGATATAAGATGAATACAATATTAAGAGATGAAGTCAAGTATGGAATAGTGTCCAGGAATGAAATTAATACAGCTTATAAGAAAATTGATAACATTTTGGAAAGTATGGTGTATAAAAATCTTATTAACATTAAAACATTAGAATTTTTGAAAGTGGATAAGCCAAAGGTGCCCGTGATAATTGTCAGCTGGTGGGTCCAAAACTCTACTCTAGCCAAAATCGTGGATTTTAAAGCAAAACATGTATGGCAAGAAAAGGAAGTAATTTTGAAGGACTCATGGGACCTGTTGAGATGTTTGAAAGAGGACAAATACCATGAAGACTTAATTCTAGTAACTATTGATATAGTTGATTTATTTGGGTCCATCCCATATAGGGCAGGAATGTCAATGTTTGAGGAAGAAATTTGACTGGCATCCTTACATTAAAACTGAGGGTTTTTTCTGGATTATGGGTAGAGACCTACATAACCCACGCATCAATTCGAGAGTGGGGATATCAGTGGTAGTGGGGAGAGGAAGATATTGCATGCAACAGTAGTAAATCTTTTGAACAAAATGATAAAGAAATGCAAGGAAATAGAATATTCATTAGTTTTGAGGTTCTCTCGTTCGATTCTCGGCTGGAGTGCCTTCTGTGCAGAGTTTGCATGTCCTCCCTGTGGTCGCGTGGGTTTCTTCCGGGTGCTCCGGTTTCCTCCCACATCCCAAAGACATGCTGTAGGTGGATTGGACACTCTAAATTGGCCCTAGGTGTGAGTGTGTGTGTGTGTGCCTTCTGTGGAAGGTTGGGCACCAGGCTGGCAACTCGACACCGTAAAACTCAACTGCCAGTCATGAGCGGACAGGTGATCCGTTGTGGCGAACCCTAACCGGGAAAAAGCCTAAAGAAGAAGAAGAGAAATACGAATGGGAAATTTACTAGCAAGCAACAATCACTGACACTGTTTGCTTCTTTCCAAAGACAGATGGAAAGTATGTAGAATGGGAGGAATGAAACTTTAATTCCAGGATGGATTTCTAAGCAACAGGAAAAACTAAGGAGCAGCATTATGGAGATGAGAATATGGGATGGCTGGGCAACTACAAATGTGCAAGGATGAAATTTATGGAGGTTTATAGAAAGGTTATTTGCAAGATAAAAACCAGAAGAAAGATAATAAAAATAGATACATGTAGATGTTAACAGGACACTGTAAGAGAAAAGAAAGGACCAAAAGTGGAAACAAGGGAAATTGGGTAAAGGAAGGAATATGAAAAAACAAGAAAAGTAAGACAAAAACCAAGAACATTGTACAAGCTAAAACACTTAAAAATTTTGGAAAATGAAGAAATCCATAAATGATCTTTAAGTACACATGGAGCAAAAAGAAGGTAGGGAATGCATAAAGGAACTAGTAAAGAAGGAGAGACGGTAGCTACGGGAAATGGAACAGGCAGAATTATTTAACCAGTGACTATTATGCTGCATGTAAAAAAGAAAAAAAAAAAAACAATAAAACAAGGAATGTTGTCAGATAGAAAATCAGTATTCTAACAAATGTGTGTATGGGGGTATTGGACAGATCAGACATAATTAGGGTAGCAAGTACAAAGGGAATGGAAAATGCTGGAAAGGAAATATGAGACCTAACAATTTACATGCAAGGATTCAAAAGAAAATGATAGAGGTGCATTAAGTTAGCTTGCTATGCTTTGCAACTTGTCATATTGCAATATTGTTAAAGAAGGGCTGTCATAATGTATATATGCAGGTAGCAGTGGGATAGAACCAATAACAGCACCAGAATTCTATAGATCAAATACATCAACATTCTCGGTAAAGTTTACAAAACAATCCAAAGACAGCATACCTCTCATCTGTACAGATTGTCATAGAATGTCCAGATTTTTGCCTTATATTTTTGGTTGTTTTGTTTTCCATAAAATTGTGGTTTTCTGGCAAATTACTTGTCTATTATTAAAGACTAAAGTTAGGAAATAATGACAGACATTTGAGTTTCAGACTTCAACCCCTTCAGAAAATTCAAGATAATGCAAAACCTGTTATTCTATCAATTTTCTAAGTTTGTAACAGCAATATTTAAAAATTACCCTTTGCTTCACTTTTATTTATTGCTTTGTCCTTAGAGGTTGAGATGTATTAAAGGCAGACAGTAGTGGATTTATTTTATTTATGTATTTATTGCTTTTGTTTACCTGGAAAGTCTGGGCTCAGAACCCATTTTCAGCAGAGGTCATTGGAAAAGGCTCCATTACATAAATGTATGCTGTTCTGTACAAGTTCTGTTTTCTATCTACTAAACAATCTATTTCTTATATGAGAGTATTCTAATGATTGGGTGCTAAATCATGAAATTGTAGTAGGAAGTAAAGACAGTAACAGAGGATGAGAAAGAGGATATTAAAAGGAAAGATAGAGGTTATGTGAGAAATGAGAAAGAAACATTGAAAATAAGTCATCTGTACAGACAGCAGGAGAAAACATAGAGGTGGGATTTTGGTTTTAGATTTAGTTTCAGAAAAACAAAACACCTTGGAATAAACTCCAAAATTGTACATAGTTAATCGATACTATCAAGCCAAGCTGCTTCAGTTTTAAAACTCTGTTACAAAATTGGCGAAATGGGGACAGACAGTAGATGCTTCCTGTCCTGATTCAGTAAGGCGTTAAATCCAGTTTCCCAAATATGAATGCAGTATATTACCAAGAATACAAAAAAACATGCACGTTGTATTCTTTAGGTCTGTAGTAAGTTTCTAGGTGTGCAGGCAAGGGAACTATTGAGATGCCTAGTCCATTTAAAAACTGTCTGGTTAAGTGATTTTCCAGAATTATGCAATAGACAAATGGATGTTCCACACCAGTGGTCACCCGCTCATTGGTCAGGTCTGACCATAAGCAAATCACCCTTGACATCCACATCCCACCCCTACCCCTCAGTAAGGAAACCTCCGTAAAAAACTTCTCTAAAGCCAACTTCATGCTACTCAAGTCAGAAGTGACAAACTTCATGACACCCACGCAGATGGGATCTGAAAGTTCGACTGCTGAATCCTACACTAAGGCACTGTATGAGCACATCCACTCATGCATGAATCGTGCCATCCCAAATAGAACCAAGATGCTCTCCTCCAAAATAAGGAAGCCAATCTGGTGGTCCCTTGTCATAAACAAACTTTACAACAAAAGGAAGAAACTGTTGGAGAAAAGAGGAAAATCCCAGGATGTAAAAAACCTCCCTTACCAGCCTCAGTAAGAAACTGAGATCCCTCATAAAATCCTCCAAAGTTAGTTTTGAAAATAAAATTGCCAAAGATTCCAAACACAACCACAAGGCATTCTATAGTTCTGTCAAGAATCTAAATGGCAATGCTCAGATCTGTTCTGAGCTACAAGAGAATGGCATTAAATATACTGATCCCATGGATATTGCCAATATCCTGGCAGATCTATTTAATGTCAACTTCACCCCCCTTTCACCCCTAAAGGGCCCATCTCAATACCAAAAGATTGCCAAATTCTGGTAATCATGGCCACACAGTTGGAAACCGCACTCTCCAAAGCTAAGAATACAGCATCCATGGGACCAGATGACATCCTGGGCTGTGCACTACATGAACTACAAAATGAACTGGCATCTCACCTAAGTGTCATGTTTAATCATAGCCTCACCTCAGGCTTCATGCCCACTCAGTGGCGCACAGCTACAGTTATCCCACTCCACAGGGGGGGATCCACCTTGGATCCCGGGAGCTACTGTCCCATCAGTCTGACGAGCCTGATCTGCAAGGGCATGGAACGCATTATCATGGAAATTATAAACAAAGACATTGACAACCTTCAAACACTGGACCCCACCCAGTTTGGGTAAATGAAGGGTTGATGTTGTCTCCTGAACCTGATTGACTGCTTCGAATCAGTGTCCAGAGCTGTGGACGAGGGTAAGGCAGTCCACAGAGCCTATCTGGACCTCGCCAAGGCCTTTGACACCATCCCCCACTCTGGAATCATAGATAAACGTACTAAGCTGGGCATAAATCCCTATGTCACTCAATGGGTTGCCAACTGGCTTACTAACAGAAACCAGACTGTAAAAGTATCCGACTCCAAATCCATCTCCAGACAAGTGACAAGTGGAATACCTCAGGGTTCAGTCCTGGGACCACTCTTATTTGGCATCCACTTCTCTGAAGTATAGGCCAACACTAAGGGACTCTGGCTAACAAAGTTCACATATGACTGAAAAGGAGCCATTATTGAATCCCCATATGATGCGGATATTCTACAAAAGGGCCTTACAGAAACAGATGCCTGGTACCAGAGCCATGGGCTCAAGCTTAATGCCAAGAAATGTATAGTTATCCCCTTTGGAAAAAAACATGTACCCATGAATTACCACATAGGTGGCAGCACACTAAACATCAAAAGTGTGATGAGAGACTTAGGGACACAGGTGGAAAGGGGTCTCACCTTCAATAACAACATCGCCACAACAGTCAGGAAATCCTTTTATGTGGCACACCTCATCACTAAGGGCTTTTCATCCAGAAAAAAGGAGGTCATTGTCCCACTGTACTCATCCCTCATTAGACCCATTATAGAGTATAATGCCCCATTTGGTATGTATCTCACAAGACATCTGCAACAGCTGGAAAGGCCGCGGAAATACCTCACTAAAAGAATAACAGGCCTAAGAACAGATGCCATATGCTGGCCATCTAAAAAAACTTCAGCTATACTCTGTGGCATATCGTCTAATCAGAGGTGATCTCTGCTTAACATACAAGGCCATGTCAAACCCTGAGCTGTTGGACATGCTCCACTTAAAGAAATCCCAATCCCTCAGAGCCACACACTCCAGGGATCTAAACCATGTCATCATAATGAACAAAACATCCTGGAGGGATAGGTTCCTGACCCACAGACTCCCTATACTCTGGAATAGACTGCCCATACATGTCAAGCAGAGCGGATCTTTGGCCCTCCTCAAAAGGAACCTTGATGATTGGATGGGAGATAGGAAATTAACCCCGGGGATCATATCAGTTGCCCTGCTAGACAGGGGTCCAGGGAAGTAAATACTGTGGGAAGAAATATCCAGGGAATTTTTATGGCTAAGCTTGTATAGGCCCTAGGGCCGATTGCCTAGTACCAACCTATGAACCTATGAACCTATGAGTTAAACTCTGCACTACAGGAAGCAGCTATTCACCAGTTCACATCTTTAATCTGTAGCTCTAAAAGTTTGAGAAAAATAGTGCCGCACCGGGATTTGACTTGACTCTTCAGTGTCTTGCTAACTTGACCAGTGCCTTATCGTTTAGGCCACTGTGGCCTAAAATGCAAACGGTAACGTCAGCAGTAGAGTTTGTCAGAAGTGATTAGTGTGATGAGAAAATATACCACCATCAGATATTTGTCCAAATAGGTGTTAGCTTCAATGTAGAAAAGTAAAACAACACTCTCAGTTCCCTACTTAATCTCACTATTGTGACAACCCAGGAAAACACACTCGCCATCTTTCACACACACTTACAGGGCCAGCCTTAGGTAAACTGATATCCTAGGTGAAAAGGCTCCAAGATGCTCTGGTGGTCTGTACTCCACTTTTGCCCAGCTTAGTCTGCTCTACTTACACCAAACCACACTCACACTCACACACACACACACACACACACACACACACACACACACACACACACACACACACACACACACACACACACACACACACACACACACACACACACACACACACACATACACACACACGCACACACAAACACACACACACACACTTTTTCTCACAGTTTAACTCTTCAATTTTGCCTGCAGTTTTTCATTCAGTCATTCGACAGTTCATTCATTCATTCAACATGTTCTGTCTAGGCAAGACTGTACTCTGACAACTGTGGAGTAAATCAGTGTATTAACCTGGTAGTCTGGGAAATGCAGGACATTTCAAGATGTCCTAAGGTGCATTTTAGTGTTTTTTAAAACCAACTTTTTCATCCAATGATTGGTTGAACAAAAAAACGTGATTACTGAAATAAATTCAGTCTTACTCTTCAACTCTGCATTTTCCTGAATTTTTTCAGCACATCCTAACTGACTAAAGCTATCCTGTAATAACTAAATGAAGTATATGGGCTGCTAGGAACACATTTCAGAACTTTATTCCAGCCCTTTGATCCAATGATATCCTCACCAAAAATTATGCGTATCAAAAAGAAATTCAATTCTACTTTTTGTTTCAAGGAAGGAATAAGTTGTATCCTACTTTTAATGTTAAAGCTGACCAAACATAGTAAATCCGAGAAAGCAAATCCTTGTGAGAATACGTATATCTGGGATTAGTACCTACCTTCAATTCCCCCCACCTCCAAACTCAAAGTAGGTAGTGACTTTCTGTGTATGCCCGTCTTCTGTTAAATTGGGATTAAAATTAAGGCATACATCCCAACAGTCATATTTCAAGCTGCTGGTGTCATATTTATATACAGTATGCTTCCGCGTCTCCTACCACCAAAAGTTAACACCTTCTGTGCACCTTTCTGATGTCAGACAGGGACAAAACTGAAAAGACAGTCAAAACATATTTGCTGTCAGAGATTTAAATGCTTATTCAATCTCCTCACAAAATACACCAGGTGTTTAATTGTGAGGAAAATAAAAAATGATTACAGTGACCTTTAAACTTTGTTAATAATAGAGACAGTGCAGTGCTCTATATGCAAGCTATAGTGTCCCTCAGTGCACCTCTCTGATGTGTGTGAGGAATGCTACATAATCAATTAAGTCTAGTCTCCCAAACCCAAAATAATAAGCAAACAGCAGCAGGCAGCCAGGCATCCCCCTCCAGCGAAGACAGGCACAGCAATTACGCCTACTCTGTCTTTGCATATCAGCTGTCCACTTAAGTACTTTATCTTATTGTCACAAATGCACACTAATCTTGCAAAGACAGAAAGGGACTGTTTAAACTGAGCAAATGACAACAGGGTCAGTTGATTTCACCCAGCCAACCCCAACCGCCAACCAGCAGTTATAGCCAATACATCTGATGGCATCCCTCTCAACTGTACTTCATTTTGACTCACATTTTAACACTGTCCATCTTAATCTCTTCTCTAAAATGGTGAATTTTAGAGAAATGTTGATGAATTAAACTTAACAAATAGCAATAATTAGAGTTCTTTTACTTCAAAATGTATATTAATTCACATTTTTCTTCTGTCGATGTCTTTTTTAAGTTATCGGTATTTAAAGGTGTCCTTGATTATTTATGAATTTGTCACCCCTTCAATTGGAGATTTGTCCCTGATTCATTGAGAACTATGTCTAATGGTTATGCACTATTTCAGCTCCAAGTTGCACCACATAAATCGCAAAGGCAGAGAAATATTGCCTAAAATATTCAGTTGATCACTGCATCCTTGTAAAATAGCAACACTTATCTCACCTCAACTAACTGTCCACACAAATCACAAAGCCAGAAATACTGGCAAAAATATCTGGTTGATGACTGCCAGCAATGTTATAAAAAATACTTATAATCACCACCCACTGTATTCCTCTCATCGCAATTATCCACACAAAGCCAAAATATTATCAAACATTATGGGGCTGATCACTGGCGACCTTCTTTTAAAATAATACAGTAACTCACCACGCCACTGCTTGATCACTCCTTCATGTCCATAACTCTGGAAAATATCCAAAAATTCCTTCAGCCAGGGTTTTTTTAAAAAAAATCAAAAAAAAAAAACTTCTTTCTGGTGAACCATTGCACCTACATTTGAGCACTCTGGAAGTCTGTACCCCTCTGACCTTGCGACATTCAGAAACATTATTTACTTTATTAGTGGAGCTGAGCTCTGACCCCGTGAATTGCCTGATGTTCCAGGCTCATCCTCTTATATTTGTAAGATACATTATTTATTTAGTTAGTATTTTTTTAGAGCAAAGAAACATTCTAAAAAATATATATAAATAAATAAATAAACATGGAAATGGCATCCCTGCAAGAATGACACGCATGGTGCCCTAGGTGATCAATCATCTAGTTCACCTGTGCGTAAGGCTAGTCCTGCACACACGCACGCATGCACACATATGCAGACACACACACAAACCCACACACACACTCACACACAAAATGAAATTCATACAGCTTTACTCATGCCCCTACAGACATGCATACAGCCACATAAACTACCACCTCCCTCCTCCAACATCTTTGCACACTTACCAGCACTGTGAATACTGAGTACTCCCATAAGACAGAATGAGTTACTGCAGGGTTTATTGAAGTCACATTTTCCTGCTAGTGTAAAATTGTACTCAGCTGATTGATTCAAGTGAGCAAATTGGGAGCTGTGCACCTTTACAGGAGCGAGCAAGATAGCCTTCCTTGCTAACAACCCCCATGAGGGGTAAGACACAATATCAGGGTAGTTTATAAATTGGAAAAGCTTAATGTAATGAGGAAACCTGACAGGTTAAGGCTTTTCCATTGCACTAAGCCTTTCTGAATTTAAGTGATAGAGCTTGACAGAAAAGTATTACTTTCATGACAAATATGTCTTTTAAGAGCTGTGGAGGGAGGAGACATTGGAAACTGTATTTCTGCACTGCACTGCATTAGAGTGAAGGGACTCTATTTAAAATGAAGGCATTAGGGTTTATTAAGTTAGAAAACATAACAGTAGGAAATATGGTCTTTGTAGTATCAAAGGGCAATGACAGAATCCATAAAGACATCCTAGTTCAGTGATAACATTAGTTCAGGAAATTTTGGAAGAATATTGTATATACCATTGTACTTTATAATAATGCGCATTGTAAATATAATTAAAATAGGTGATGAAAATGTAATTAAATGGGAAAGGAAGTGGTTGTATGATACTGATGAAAGGTAAATGAGGTAAAAATATCATTTATTGAGTCTCTTTCTGCCAACAATTAATGTCATGTTATGCTGGTGGAGTAAAAGTGAATCCTTTCAGTTTGTGGTTTATTTTGTGCTTCTTTTATACTTTGTTGAGTCTTAGTCCAAGAAGCTTCAACTGCAGAAAACTAGCTGGAAGGCCTCACTGAGACCAACGACTGGTGTCAGAACCATGGCCTTAAGCTCAGTGCCAATAAATGTGTCATCATCCCCTTTGGGAGAAACCCATTTCCCATGAATTACCACATTGATGGTAGTCCACTGAACATAGAAGGCATTATAAGAGATCTAGGAACACAGGTTGAGAGCAACCTCTCTTTTGACTACGACATTGCCACTGTGGTCAGAGAGTCCTTCTATGTGGCACATCTCATTACTAAGAGTTTTGCATCCAGGAAGAAAGAGGTCATTGTCTCCCTCTACTCTTCCCTCACTAGGCCACGCATTGAGTACAATGCCCTGTTTGGCATGTACCTCACTAAACACCTGCAACAAATTGAGAGGCCGCAAAAGTATCTGACAAAGAGGATCCTAGGTCTTAAACACTTGTCCTATATGGACAGACTAAAAAAACTCCACCTATTCTCTGTCTCATATCTTCTACTTAGATGCAATCTCTGCTTGACTTACAAAGCCATGTCTGACCCACCTCTGTTAGCAATGCTACATCTAAAGAAATCCCAATACCTCTGCACCACATGCTCCAGAGACCTTAACCTCATTACCACAATCAATAGAACATACTGGAGGGACGGTTCATAACCCAGAAACTGACCATGCTATGGAATAGGCTTCCCATACATGTCAAACAGAGCACCTCACTGCCTTCTTCAAGAAAAATCTTCATGAATGGATGGGAAATAGAAAATTCACCCCAGGGATCACTCCAGTGGCTTTACTCGACAGAGGAACTGGGAACTAAGGTTGTGTGTCACGATGCCAGGGTAATCCTATGGGCTAGGCTTGTAAAGGCTCTAGTGCCATTAGCCTTGTACACACCTATGAACTCAATGGAAAAAAAGCAATGCAATGTAATTTGTAAAATTAAAAGCATTTATGGAAGGATGGCACTCCAACTTGTGGAAAGTCATATACGGATTGCATATATTTATTAAGTCCATAGTCACACAAGCTTAGATAAAATAGAAAATTGCACAGAAAGGGGCCCACTCACCCACTGTAATACATAAATAGAAGTCATATCAACAGAAATTGCCTGCAGAGACCAGAGAATAGGAAGTTCAACTTTTGTGGATTTTAACTCTGGTTTTAACTTTTTCCACTTTCCTCCAGAAGACGAGCATAGTAATGACTTTAGACTTCTGTAATTATTAAATGTACTGTGCCTGAAATGTATTTTTTACATACAAAGGAGCTTTATATAGAATCTGTGCAAGTGCAATGCTTTGGCATTTGTTTTAAAGCCAATCCCACTCATGAAGTGTCTTCCTATTCCAACTTTGAGATGCCAACAAGTCAGAATAAAGAAGATACTGCAAGTGATTGTACAATTTAAGAGTTAGTATATTTACTATCACTGCATTCTGGGCAAAGCTTCTGCTCCAAGATATGCAGGGCAATGCAGTCACTTATTTACAAAAGTATTTTGTTGAATAAGACTCATATTATAGCTTTCCATGTGCTATATATTTGCTCAGAAAGTTTTTGACAGTTAATAAAGCTGGCAGGTTCTTCTCACTTCTAGAAGGCTGGTTGATAGCAGAGAGGATTAAGGCTCTGAGCTGTTAACAATCTTCTTCCCACAATCAGTGGTACAGGGTATGAGTCGCTAAACTTTCTTTTGTCTACCCTGTGACTTTCTGCAAGACTTTTGGTGTCCTTGGGATGGTGCAGTAGTGCAGCAGTTAGCATTGTCACCTCACAGCAAGAGGTTCTCCAGTTCCATTCTTGGCTGGGTGCTTTCTGTGTGGAGTCGGCATGTCCTCCCTGCATTCGTGTGGTTTTTCCTCCAGGTGCTCCAGTTTCCCCTCACATTACAAAGACATGAGTCTGGAGCATTTCTCCCTAGGCCTCTGCTGAAAATTGGCTTGTTCCAAGTAGGACTTTCCCAGTTAACAAATGTTAAATAAAAAAAAAAAGACAATGCTTTTGTGTTGTCCTGAAATTATACTTCTGTCCAGTGGGTTTACATGTTTAACAAATGAATAAACTAAATAAAGAAAAAAAAAGAATCTTGAAGAATTATTATGATTATTTTATAAGGGTAAAAGCAGATAGAAAAATATAAAATTGTTTGTTTAACAGATATGCTTAACATCATTTTGTTTAAGAGATGTGTGTTGTTTCAGAATTATGTTTCTCTGTGGAACAGTTTGGCATTCATTGTTCTCAGTTTTATTATAACTGTATTTAGTATTTCACCTAATTGGCTTAATAAAATTGTCCTTATTTTTTTCTAAATTTGCTATGGGATTATTAACGTCCACCTCAGCTAACAGTGAGTCAAGAAATGTAAGCTGAATTTAACTATTTCTTCCAAGGAAAATAAACTTGGTAAAGAATGTTAATACTGAAATTCAACAGACTCTTAGGAATTCATGTTTACTCTTTAGGCAAGTAGTTTTTTTATTTGGTATAGAAAAGCTCTGGATCAAAACAACATTTATTTGGTCATACTTAAAACTAACACTGAAATCCAAGTGTTTGCATCTAAATCAAATCTGATTCATCTAACTGAGTGAGACACTGATCTTAGATGGTGATGTTTCTTGAAATGATTATGCCATTTGCATTAATAAACATGTTTCTATTACATAAGTTTATTATAAAAGAGCTGATTTGTAAACAGAGCAGCAGTAGCCTAAGGAATAAGCCTTTAGGGACTGCAGACTTAATCTGATGAAGTTGTGATTAATGCAGTGTATTGAATTCTCAAGAAAATCTGTTGTAAAAATAGTTAGGGGTACAACTAATGGTATCTGTGCTCATGACATAGAAAGTTAGTTCTCTTGTAAATAATGTTATGGCTGATGGAGTCAAAGGCCATTGCAAGGTCAGTGAAGATAGATCCCATTAGTTCTCTTGCATCTACTTCCTGGACCAAATTACAGTGAAGTGCAATAGTTCAATAATCATAGTATGCCCTTTCCTTAAACCATGCATTGTGTCTGAGAGTAGTCAATGACTCTTCAATGTAGGACTTCGGCTGCATTCCCAACTTCCCACAAAGCAGGAATTCAGTCATATCTGTGCGTCCATTTTCAGTGTTTAGCCCAATGACAATATTATGGAAATGCCTTTGGTAATCACACTGAACAATTGGGGGCAGAGATGGCAGTATCTATCTCCGTAGTTCTTGAAAAACACTAGAAAGAAAAATGATATTCATAATGTACCTAAAGGATGAGAAATAAAGGTGCTATGTGCCCATAAATCATTCTGAAAAAGATCATCAGGGCCAATTCTCCCATGCCAACGAATATGTGATTATACCATATTTGGCTACTAAGCCATGAAACTGAAAACAGGTGGTGAATATAAATCCAGTTTCACCTGCAGTACCAGGGATTCTATTAGTTGTTTCAGAAAAGTAAAACAAAGAGTGAGAAGGTCACACAGAAAAAACAATCAGTAAAAACTAAAGGAAAACTCCAGTCTAGTTTGGCTGGAGTTTTCATTTAGTTTTTACTGACTGCTTTTTCTGTGTGACCTTCTCACTCTTTGTTTTAGTTTGTTAGTTGGGATATTTTGCTGTCACCCTAATGGTAATGGATATCAGCTGGGTATAACAGCCCTGTGTTTCTTATGCTCAGTCAAACACTCTGCTTGTGCTGTGCTGATGAGGTCATAACAAGGCCTAAATATGCATATCCACAGCTAGTGGGGTTTGGCTTTATTGGCCTGAAATTGTCCATTGAAACGACTTAAAAAGTAATAAGTCATGGGCATTCAGAATCACCATCTAGCTGAAACACCTGATGCTCATAAGGGTCATTTGCATATTTCCCATGAGTCTCAGACACAAGAGGTTTGAGAGGTCACTCAGTGGAAATTCTAGCTTGGCTGGAGTTTTCATTTAGTTTTTACTGATTGGTTTCAGAAAAGGAGATGACCTGTGATGCAAGACGTTGACTATATCATCTTTACATTTTGGTTATGTTAATGGTTTGTCATGTAGTCATATGGCACAGAGTTAGTAATGCTTGTCACAAAAAAAAAAAAAAAACAGAGCAGGAGTTGTTTGTTAATATTGTTTCTGGCATTATATTATATTGTATTATATTATATTGTATTATATTATATTATATTATATTGTATTATATTGTATTATATTATATTATATTATATTATATTTTATTATATTATATTATATTATACGCAGAATGTATCAATGTCAGATTGCAGTTTTGTTCATTTATAATGCTAAGTTATGTTGTGATAAACAAGCTTTTTTTTTAATTTCAAGTCATACGTAACCTAAGTTGACTAATGTTGGTGTGATAGCCATAATCAATGGAAAAATGTGAGTTGATAACAATGACAATATAATCTAAGAAGAAGGTTCACCTTTCACTTGTTTGTTTTTGAGTGGATCATAAGAGACTTGGAAGGGGTATTGAGATGCTAAAAAATACTGACGTACAGTGTTGTAGTCTGTCTGCTTGGTAGTGACGTAATGTCAGTCAAAATTATCGCTCAGTAGTTGGGATCAGCAGTCTAGTAATAATGGTCTATAGGAAAAAAGAAATTGTCCTTGAATTTTGAAACTTAGCACACAAAATGACTGAGATAATGCAGTGACCACTGAGAAAAGGACAGCATCAATTGCGTAAACTGACAAAAATACAATCTTAGCTGTCACTGATTTTGCTTATTTTTCTTCTTTCCCACACAGAATTTTTGACTTTCTGGTAAATCTTTCAGGATTGCAGTCTGTCAGTAATGCCTGTCAATCATACCTCTCAACCTCTTAGTGTAAGAAATCTGGACAAAGCCCTACAAAATGGGGGTCAAAGGCCTAAAAATAGAGACATATTTTAAATATTGCTCTTATAAACTTAGAAAGTTTATAGAGTAACAGGGTTTGTTTTAACATACATTTTTTGAAGGATCTGAAGTCTGAAACTCATTTGGATGTCATTATTTAGTGACTTCATTCCTCAGAGCATCCCAGTGATTTGTCAAAGAAACACAATTTTAATGAGGAACAGACCAAAAATGTGAGCCTAAAATCTGGACATTCTGTGAAAATCTAGACAATTGAGAGGTATGCTGACAGTAACGTTTTACCCTTCCTCTTCATTAAAAATGCATGCTGATGTTAAATATGTTTTTCTCTTAATTTTCTAAGTGAACTAGAGTAATATTTTCCTATTTGAAAACTGTCCAGATTTGGGGCCTTTATTCCTCATTAAGTTCAGAAGAATGGTCTAAAGTAATGTATTTATATAGATAGAGCAGTTATCTTGTTGGCGTAAGATCTGAGTGTGTAAAAATATGCTTATGTAGTCTAGTCTAGGGATGAAGTCTGACACTCACATGTTTTCCCATTGAAGGTTTAAATATGGCAGAAATAGTACTTTTTTGTATGTGTTTACATAATCCATGGTGACACTCATTCACTGCACTTTTAGGGGAACGGTCTGAGTGACAAGGGCAGTTTTCAGTTTAATTTTATTAGACAACCAGCATTCACAGATGAACCAATTAGGTTCATCATCAGACCTGTTAGGAATCAGAGTGCTTTCATTATGCTGTTTTTGACATATAGAATTGTTCTTTCCTGTACCCCACTTTAATGTTATTGGCTGTGAAAGGCAGTGAAGCTTTCTACATCATAATTCAGTTATTCCTACAATACCTCTTTTCACTTTATCTGAAGCTGCCAAGCTTCCAATGTTGTCATTTACTGTATCAATTTAATACATTTGATGAAGAGCAGTGTTAGATAGCAAGGGAGAAACATAGCTATGAATGAAGCTGGAGGGGGGAAAACATTTGGGAAAGGACATATGGAATAGGGGGTCTATATCAGAAGCTCGAACTTTCAAAAGTTTGAGTCTCATATGGTCGACATCATATGAGCGAACTTTTGAAAACTTGAAAGTTTCAAGGGAAATCGCCATAGGGAATGTTTCCCTTTACTTCACTGTAGTGCGAAATCGGTAGTTGGTATATTTAAATAGCGGGAGTTGTGGGGGGTGCAAGGGGGCTTGCCCCGCTGCTCAGAGCATTCAGGTATATATTTTTTGTTTTTATTTTTATTATATGTTTGATGTTTTAAAACTTCATTCATATGGTGTGAATCATATGAGCGGCGAAGTTTTAAAATTTTGAGCATATAATATAGACCCAGAATAGATATTTCAAGAGTGATAATAACTGATATCCTTCATGCATGTTTATTTCTATCTATAGGATATGAAGTGCACTTGGGGAGATCAGGATATGGCATTACATTTTATTTGATATAACTTGATATAACTTTTGATTTGAATAGGGTTCACATGTGTGGGGATGATAGATTTTAGGCCACTCCTTTCATACCAAAACTGATCATATATGTATTAGTAGTGCAACTAGAAAATCTACTTTGATGGCTTGGTAATGTGACACTAACATTTTCAAGATGTATAACAAAAAAAAGAAAAAAGCATTAAAAAGGTAAGGATACCCCTGCAAACTACAGCTTACAGGTGTAGAGCATTAATAAGCTGCTTTTTGTAGTGCATGGAATAGGCTTCAATTCTGTCCAGAGAGTGTTGATATGAATAAGATGGCAATATACTGTGCATATACCAAAGAAAAATGTAGACAGAAATTATTGTTAGAATAATGAAAGAGATGCCTAATGAATACTGGAAGTTTAGCTCCTGGTCAAGTCCAAATCAAGTAAACCTTTTATAGTCCCATCCTGAAAGGTTTTTGTGTAAACAATGAATGTGTGCACTCACAAGCTAGAAAATGTGGCTAGCATGTGAACAGTCACTTCCTATCAGAAATAAATGTGACAAAAGCATCTGGAGAGACATGCAAATTCCAAACAAAACATGCAAAATTACCCGTTTTTCATGCAAAGCCGTTTAAGGTTTAGATGGTCAACAACACAGTCATTTCAGTTTGAGTGGTTAGCTGAATCTCATAAAAACACAATCTGAAAAACGGTTGAAAACATTAGTGATCAGGAGATTGTTTACACAATGCATTATCGTAGTGGGTGGATGCCAGTGGGAATAAACCAGACCATTTCATTCAATATTCCTCTTCAAAGTAAGAAAAGTATCAGAATATAAAACTCCTAAAACAAACAGTTTTATTGATAGTTTTGATGTACTTCTTAAACCATTTTGTTGCTTCAGACTTTCAGCAGTCAGGTTTGGGTGCTTCCTGTTGACAATGATTATAAATAGGCCACAATGTTTTTTTATAACTACACTTGCACTAACAATCACTACATTCTGAACTGGAAATTCTGACAATAAACACTTAAAAATAGGAAACAACATTTTCTGTATGTGTATTTGAATTTCTAACAGTACCTTATGAAATGGAAACATCATATGCCTGTTTTAAAATATGCCATTTCATAATTCAGACAAAATAAGCAGCATAAAGGAAATTACACTCTCCAGTATTTTTGATAGTCAAGCCCACTGACGTTCTTTAACATCAGTTTAATTTCTTTTTAGAGCCTCTAAGCAACAGTGTGCCCTTCAAGTGCATTGCTCCATTCACCTGCCGTTCTTTAATTCCTGTTTCACAATTCAATACCTCTACATTACTCTAACATTCAACATTGACTAATGATTTTTTAATTTGTATTGGGGTAATGACAGCCTACAGGACTTGTCATTATAAAATAAAGCAATCATGTTCTGATGTGTCCTAGAAGTAACCTTAGACTTTCTGTGATATGTGGACTTGAAGGAGGGGGTGGAACCACATGAAAATCAAAGGAAGGATTTCGTGATAGCTTTGAATATTTTCAGTATAGTATAACTGGATAAAATGGCTGATTATATTGTATTGTTCTAATACAGGGGAAAGAAAGGTATAATTCCCCTGCTGCATTAAGCCAGATGCATTTGTGCGATTTATTCCTATTTCGAAACATTGCTAGGATCACAGGAAAGTAGCAGAAATGGGATTTCATAGGGTAGTTGCAAGTAATAGATAGCATTTGCTAATAATTATTTCACTGGGTGAGGGTGTTGATGTATTTGCACATTAGAAAGTAAATTCAGTATGCAGAAAGATTTTTTTATTAAAAAAAAAATCATTCTTCATTTAAATTCACCCTTAAGTGTTTAACCCCTGAAGCAATGGCATCTGTGACAGTTTAACATCACATTCTCTTGTGATGCATTGTGGCATATTTCACTGGACAAATTCTATGTACATAGTGCCATCTTGTGAAGGTAAGTCAGGTGAAGCTCTGAAATGAATCAGTTGGTGAATTTATCTGCTCTCCCATATGCAGACATAATCACAATGTTATTAAGTAGTAGCTACTTATATTATGACACTCAAAAGCAGATAATGAGAACACTGAAAGGCCAGTAAAGGTTAAGAAATGACTGAAATAGTTACTTAAAATAGCCTCATTAAAACATGCCTGTTACATAAAGCAGTCACAATTTAAGGCATGTAGCTATGTCGCACGATACTTTTGCGCTGGTTTGAAGTTCTCAAATTTTCTTTTTTTCCATAGAAAGAGACATTCTCCGAGTGCAGTATTTAGAATAATGTCATTGTTCTCGTACTCTATAATATTCACAAGGCACAGTTTCAAGCATTGTTTGAAATCTTTATATATCCATTTATCTATTCAATTGACCAACAGACAAGGATATTTTCCAGGATGCTTAGACAAGTTGCGTACAATGTAATGAGAAAGACAAGCATGTGGCCTTCGTTTTTGTTTCATGTATTGTAAAAATTCTTAAAAAGTAACACTTCCACTTCTTACTTGACTAACAAACAAGGATGTGGACTGAGGCCAATTGTATAATATACAGCATGCACTTGCAAAGCCGGATCATGGTCGACTGGGGCCTAGACAAAGTAATGGGCCAACACAATTCCCAGTCACACAAATATTACTTTGTTGTCATTACTGATTTACCATTAAACATCATTGAAACCTGTCAATATGCATGCTAATTTCTTTTCTTTTACAATGCTCACAGAGATTTAGAAGCAATGTAAAATTATTATTTTGATTTTGTAACAAAAATAATAACAGCCATTTGCTAAATAAATCAGAAAAGTCTTGTACTGAAAACAGAAAACATATGCAACAATAAACTTGCATTCTTTGGAAACTTGCATTTATAAGAGGTGTACCTAGCAAGCTATTAAACTATAAGAAGCATGCTGGGATTCATTGTCAAATAGTATATAATGATGCCACACTGTCTGATAAAGTGACTTGGTCAAATCCACACAGTAGACAGACGATGGGCGAGTGAATCAGAGTCTGCACTTAAGGAAGCAGTTCATCTGTACTAAGTGCCAAACAAATTGTTGCAGCCTAACACAGCCCATTTCACACCCATGTGCCTATAGAAAGCAAGAAAAATAAAAACCAACAAAAAACTCATAGACTTCATTCTGTTCATTTTATTCATAACCAAATAATAAATGTACTGTCAACAGTCAAAATAACAAGGAAGCTAAGGATCATATCAAATAACATGGCTGATATGATTATGCAACTGTTTACTACAACTGATTCCTTCCTTTGTATCGTAACTTCACAGTGACGCAGGAACCAAGTATTTATATAAGCATAAATTTACAAGTGAGCATCAATACAGGCACCTTGTATGACTGTATACACATCAGATGTTTGCAAAAAAAACATGAATGAACAAAAATATAAATAATGACCAAGAAGTGTTTTTCACCTCAGTGCTGTGAGACCATTCCCCATGCCCCCCCCCCCAATCTCTTAACTTAAGAATGAGAGATAAAGACCCAACATCACAAACAGATTTTAAATACTGGTCTTATATACACAAAAAGTTGTGAATATAACATGTTTTACATTAGCAAGGATTTCCTAAAGTGTAGAAAATGTGAAACGCACATATTTGTTATGCTTTAGTAACTGTAGTCCACAGTAATTTACACAAAAGTCACACATTTTATGACGAAGACACCACAAATAGTTAAAAAAATCAGGGTAAGTTGAATATTATGCTCTCTACATACATACATATACACACATGCAAATGTTAATTACAGTGACTTGTATGACTGCAAACCTTAGATATCAGCATAAGGTCAAGTGAATGAGTAAATAAATACATACATAATAACAGAGAAATATATCTCAGTTTGCTGCAGTCAGAACCATACAGAGCAAGTCATTGCAACTCTCTTCTGTTCTTGCAACTTTGTAGTTCAGAGTCAGTTATAAAGATCCAAAAATCATCATCAGATTTTAAACATTTATTTTATATACTTAGAATGCTGTTAGAATAACACGTTTTGTATTAGCAAGAATTTTCTGAAGGATGCAGTCTGAAAGTCACATGCTTACCATTGCTTAATGACAGCAAACAAATATAATTTGCAGGAAGCCACAAATTGTTAAAGGAACAGAAAAAAATACCTCTCAACTTTTTTGCTTAGGAATTCTGGATAGATCCAGAAATAATGTGGGGACAAAGGCATAAAACAGACAAATTTATATTTATTTATTCATTGTTAAATCAAGTTTGGAACAGACAAAGATGTCATGGGACATTTTTAATGTAAAAAGGAGGATGAAGCAGGGAGATTAAGTGTAGGAAGCAGGTAGGGTGGGTAGTTAGAGTTTGAAAGGGAGTGGGCATGAAAGGGTTAATCAGATTGAAGACTGAGGGATGAAGTGAGGTAAGGCGGAGCAAGGGTCTTGAAGGCTTTTGAGGTGGAATTTGGCTGTTGAGAGTCACATTTGGTGGAATCTTGTTGAAAGCAGGATCACATCCCAGACAACCTGAGGTAGGCCTTGGGTTTACAAATGATGGTAAGGAGCACAATTTCCCAGTTCTATAAGCAGCAGGTAAATATATATATATATATATATATATATATATATATATATATATATATATATATATATATATATATAATATATATTTTTTTCTCTTGCTGGGGGGTAACTTTTGGATTCTATGACACTGGGGGTGGGGGTGGGTGGAGGGGTATATCCAGGGTAAAAATAATAAAATAAAAGAAAGAGAGAGAGTAAGATAAAGCTTCATGGTATGGTAGTGTGTGAATGGTTGTATGTGTAGAATGTCTGCTGGGTTTGTGTAAGGATGCTAGCCATTTAGTTACCTTTTTCCCTTTCAGTTGCTTTTCCTTCTAGTTCATTGGTGGTTTAAAGGTTCCTGCTCGTTGGTGGTGTCTGTGGCATGTGAATGGCTTGGGTGTGAGAGGCAAGTGTGGAATGGCTGCTGGGGGGTTTGTGGAAGAAAGCTAGCCCCCGTTATTAACCTTTCTCATTTCTCTGGTGTTGCGTTGGTGGTTATTGAGCATAGGAGAGACAGAGTGTCATTTCTTGGGCTTCTCTCTGGCCTTTAATTGCTGGCCGCACAAAAAACAAGAGAAAAATAAAATAAGTCAAAACAGGCTATCATTTTATGGTAGGCTTACTTCTACTATGCTTGAGGGACAGGTAGATTCCATTTGCCAAGATTGCAAAAAAAAAAGGTTTTGTATGATGAGGAGGGCAAGGTATGTCACTGGTGGCTGTGCAAATCTTGCCCAGATCTGTAGTGCTACTATTGCGGTAGGTAAGGCAGGGAGAGCATGTTAGGCAGCTTGCGTGGGGAGTGAAGCTTGAGTGAGGTAAGTAAAGGGGAGCTTTGTCCTTTTATTAAAAAAAAAAAAAAAAAAAAAAAGGTAAAAAAAGTATATAAGGGTTTTTATTAGCAGGAGTGAAAGTATTTTGAGTGGTTCTTCTACCTTTCTTGGGGCCTGGGCTGGGGCTGTGAACATATGCTGCAGTACTAAGTGGAGGGAGCTGTTACCCTACATCATGGAAAGGCTGGCAGGGGAGTACTATGTGTTTAAAGGTGTGTGTGTGTGTGTGTGTGTGTGTGTGTGTGTGTGTGTGTGTGTGTGTGTGTGTGTGTGTGTGTGTGTGTGTGTGTGTGTTTTGTTGTTGTTACAGACATGTACTTACAGTGTGTGTTGGTATTTCAGGTATTGAGTTGAAAAATCATGGCAGAGGTATGGGTGATGAAGCAGAAATGGGTGACCATCATGGCCCAAGCAGAGGATCTGTTCCAGGAGATGTTGAATGAGGACGCAGCTACCAGCATGCAGGGCCCCAAGACTTGGAAGAGATGGCAGACGTGGAGTAGTACATGAGCAACCACAGCCAAGTAAGCTGGGCAGAAGCTGACAGTGGAGGAGAGGAAAACAGATATTGCAACACCAGTGGCACCACCTTCAGCCCCGACAAGTAATGATTTATTAGTCTCTGCCAGGGGAGAAGCTGAGGGGCAGTTAGCAGGGAGTGAGTGCCAGGGGTTGGGTGTGGAGCTGCAAGGCAGGGTTAATGGACAGTGTAGGGTTTCACAGGATGTCGGTGGAGGCAGGGCCGGTGGTGTGGGTTTATAGACATTAGGAGGTCATGATTTGAGTTTTGATAGTACTCTCTCTTTGCTGGAGGAAGACATGGACACTTGTTTAGAGGAGGTAGGGTCAGACTTTGGGACATGACCGGGGGATTGGTTGATGATGCAGGCTTTAGGACAGGAGGGAGCAGCAATCCTTTTGGTTCCTCACATCTCACTTATGGTGAAGGAGAAGATTTGGAAGGGAGAATATGTGGATATTTTTGAGGTAATTGATGCTGATGGGATGCAGCACCTGATGGAAAATGAGACAGTGAACTGGAATGACCTCTTGGCTGCCTTGCCGGCATTATTTTGCAGGTGTGTGGGTAAGTTTCGGCAGAGGGCATGGGAAAATTGGGTCTTGGGTTTCATATATTACGTGGTGGTGTGATTGGAAAGGGATAGTACTTTGGCCCTTCCATTTCTGGCCTATTTTCTGACTATACAAGAGGCACAAAGGATATGGACAGGTAACGCATGGCTATAGTATGATCAGAAATTCTGCAAGAAGAAGGCAGTTGACAAATCCATGTGCTGGGAGGATAGACACCCTGATATCTGGCTGTCCACTATGATGGACAGTTTTGGGTTGGGAAATAGAGTGGGTAAGCCTGCAGAAGGGGGTGTCAGAGTATGTTGGGCTTTTAATGTGGGTAGATGTTCCTGAATAGCTTGCAGATTCTCCCATGCTTGTTCAAAGTGTATGGGCAGGCATTCAGTGATGCAATGTGGTGGGGGTGAGGGTCAGTTTGGGGGTCAGGCGTCATCCTTTCTAGGTCAGAGAGGATGCAGCAGGCCACCCATGGGGGGTGGGGCCAGGGCCAATTTTCACGGCCAAAGGGGGGTTCCTTTCAGTGAATGAGGGGGTGCCCAAGGGACCCATTCACTTATTAAGGTACATGTCCTGCAGGAGCTGCTGGCACAGTATCCGCTGATGGCAGTGACAGGGGAATAGGTTGAGGGTTTTTCAAGGGAAGTTTTGATCAAGTCAAGTTTAGTGGGGGATAGTAAGGTAAGGAAAAATCTGAAGTCAGT
Source organism: Protopterus annectens (assembly GCF_019279795.1). NCBI lineage: Eukaryota > Metazoa > Chordata > Ceratodontiformes > Protopteridae > Protopterus > Protopterus annectens. The sequence goes on along the minus strand of NC_056743.1, from coordinate 543,240,687 downwards.
GTGAGGGAGGGAGGATGTGCTGGGAGCTTTGACTGAGGAGGAATGTCTGGCAGGACAGTTGTTTGGCTCCTTTGATAATCTGCCATTTACTCAGTTTAAAGTGTCACCTATGGGTTTGGTTCCCAAGAAGAGACTGGGTGAGTTTTGTTTAATACATCATTTATCTTACCTGGAAGGCAACTCTGTCAATAATTTCATCCCTGGGGAGGAGGCTAGGGTGATATATCCATCCTTGGATGATGCAATCCGCATCATTAGAAGTTTTGAGAACCCCTGGCTGGTGAAGGTGGGCATTGAGTCAGCCTTTTGTCTGTTGCCGGTTTGGAAGGACGATTGGCCATTACTGGACATGGTAGTGGGGGATAGTTTTTACTTTTTGCTTTGACACAGCTATGCAGTGACTTGTTTCACTTACTAGAGGGCCCGGCGAAGGTGCTAGATTTCGTGGGTTTGAATGTGGCTGTGGGTCTAGGCTTATTTTGCTTGCTTGGAGAGAAGGTAGATAGACAAAATAGTATGGATGAGGTCTAGGAGTAAGGTTCCAGTGAGAGATGTCATGGAACTGTTGGGGTTGTTGAATTTTGCTTGTACGGCAGTGCATCCTGGATGTATGTTTTGTAGATTGCTGGCTTTTCTCTTGAAGGAGGTAAAAGTAAGCACCACAGGGAAACGGGTTAGCAATTTAGCATGGGAGGACTTAGGTTTGTGGTTACAGTTTTTAGAGCAATTTAATGGGACTAAATTTTGGCAGACAGACTGGGTAGGTCAGAAGGATTTACAGTTGTTTACAGATGCAGCTGGGGGTCTGGGTATGGGAGTGTTTTTTGCAGAGCAATGGTTTTCAGTGCCATGGCCTCCTCATTGGCTGGAGGAATGGAAGTGGGATGTTGCCTTATTGGAGCTTATGCCAATTTGCGCTGCAGCAGTGGTATGGCAGGATCATTTAAGGGGTAGTAGGGTAGTGTTTAACTCAGACAATATCGCTGTAGTGAGACGGCTAAATCTGCATGCTTGTTGTTGGTTCTTCATAAGCTAGTGTTGCAGTTCGTTGATTAATTTTTCTTTCACAGGGGAACGTGTCAGGGGGTATGAATGAGATTGTTGACAGCCTATCTCGCTTTCAGTTTTCAAGGTTTCTGAAGGTGGTTCCGACAGCAGCAAGGGACCCCATGGTGGTGCCAGATGTGGTCTGGCAGATTCAGTAGCAGTGATCAGCAGGATGGTTCAGCAGTCATGTGCGGAATTTTAAAAATGTTGTTACAGGATTTAGGCAGAGTATGCCGATGCTCAGAGGAATATGTGATGTGGGGCATGTTGAGTGCATGGATGTACTGTGGAGTTTTTTGAGTGCCAAAGTTGCTGGGGTCGTTGGTATGAGATGATGTTCTGATGTTGCCAAGGGCAGTGTACATTAGGTTGAGGTCCTCAAAAACTGATCAGGAAAGGAAAGGGGCATGTATAGTTTTTGGGGAAGTTAGGCCAGAATGGATGTGTCCTGTAGCATGAGGAAGAAAAGTTCATGCAGCTAGAGAGGGTAGGGCTCATGAATTCATTTTTACATCCATAGGTGGTAGGGAGTTAACAGGGGGACAGTTGAATTTAGTCATGACAAGGGCTTTTTTCAGTTTGGGCCTTAAGGGAGACAAATTTTCTACTCATTCTTTTAGGATGGGAAGGGCATCTGACCTAGCAAAAGGAGGCAGTTAGATTGAAGTCATTAAAAGAGTGGGGCGGTGGTCTTCTGAGGCATTTTTGACTTATATTAAATAAGGATTGCTATTTTTATTTTATTATTAATTTTTTTGGAGGGATTATCATTTTAGGCCACTCTTTCATGTATTGGGCAGCTAGGCGGGCTGTGGGTAGGAGCAATGGCACTGACTTGGGCTTGCAGCCTTTCAGATAGAAGGTTACCTGGCATGGTATTAGAGGGTTGAAGTGGAACCAGCTACTTCAGGTGTTTACAATGTTACAGAGCCAGTGGGGGTTGCCTCGAATTCTGTTGATTCATCTACCAGGTGATGATTTGGGCATGATACCAAAGAGGCAGCTAGTTTATTATATTTTTGAAGATTTCTTAGGCTTAAGGAAGCTTTATCCATCAGTCTGTCTGGTTTGGTCAGTGATTATTCCTCGGTTAGTTTGGAGGGATGGAAAAAAGTTTTCTGCAGTTGACAGGGCTCATAGGTTTGTAAATTTTACATTAGCAAAACAGTTGAAGGGGAAGGGAGTGCGTACTATTTGGCACAGTGAGTTTTATGATAGAGATCCTATGTGGTTTAGGGCAGATGGGATTCACCTTAGTGAATTTGGACTTGACTTATTTAATTTGAATCTGGAGTTGTTTTTGGAGGGACTGCTTAGTGAGGGTAGGGTGTGAGGGGCAACAGCCCGTGCGGCTGGTGGTCGAAGAAGAGGGACAGGCTTGCCCTTCTTCTGCTCCCCCTCTGGTGGATAACTGGTGGAAGGAGTTTGAAGTAGTGAAAGAGTTCTGGTGGAGGGTTTTTGGACTTGTTGGTTTTGGTTTGGAAAGGAGATGTTGAAGGTGAGCGGTGGAATGCTGCCTTGTAAGTGTGAGGATAAGTGAGTAAATGGGGGATGCTGCTTATTCCAAGGGTCAATGGTTACGCTGCCCTTATGGATAGTTATTTTATGCTTTCTCCTCCAAGGAATTAAAGTTGGGTTTATGCTTAATAAAGTTTTATGCATTTATCATTTATTATGTTAAACAATAAAGGTCATCAAAGGTCTTTGAGTGGTTTATTAAAGTGGAACATGACAAATGAAGTTTGGAACAAAGTTGTCATGGGTCATCTTTAAGGGAGAGGGCAGGGTGAAGCAGGGAGATTAAGTGTAGGAAGCAGGTAGGGTGGATAGTTAAAGGAGTTTAAAAGGGAGTGGGCATGAAAGGGTTAAGCTGGTTGGAGACTAGGGGAGGAAGTGAGGTAAGGCAGGGGGAGGGTCTTGAAGGCTTCTGAAGTGGGATTTGGCTGTTGAGAGCCACATCTGGTGTGATCTTGTTGCCCTCCCAGCCCATCCAGTTTAGTTATTGCAAGTTGGAGTTTGGGGGGGAGGGTGGAACTTTTTGATTTGGAGATGGTGGAGAAGAGGGACTGGCTTGCCCCTCTTCTGTTCCCCTCTGGTGGATAACTTGTGGAAGGAGTTTGAGGTGGTGAAAGAGTGCTGGTGGAGGTTGTTTGGATTTGATGGTTTTGGTTTGTAATGGAGATGTTGAAGGTTAGTGGTGGGATGCTGCCTTGTAAGTGTGAAGATGACAAGCAAATGGGGGATGTTGCTTATTCCAAGGGTGAGTGGTTATGCTGCCCTTATGGATATTTATTTTATGCTTTCTCCTCCAAGGAACTGAAGTTAGGTTTAATAAAGTTTCATGCATTTATCATGTATTATGTTAAACAATAAAGGTTGTCAAAAGTCTTTGGTGTTTGAGGGGTTTACTAAAGTGGAACGTGACAACAAGGTTAACCCATTGGACAATGTGGCCCATCTCAGAGGTAGCTTGGAAGCACTGACCAGTTAAAGCAATTTTTCTCAATGTCACACAGTGCACAATTAGAGGTGGAGGGACTTAAACCCTGTACTTTTGACTGTAGGAAGCAGTTAGTTTATAGCTTGGATCCTTAAGGGCCAGACATTTGATATTCACTATAAAAAAATGAATGAATGGCAGGTGTTGCATAGACATTAAATTTCTAAACAAAGAATTATGAAACCATAATGACAGGTATTATTGACTAACTGTAATCCTGAGTGATATACTACAAAATGAAGACATTAATGAGGGATATGAATAACTATGTTTCAGAATCAAAGACATTCTGCAAAACTTGTGAAAGATGAGAGGCATGCAAATGTTGATTCATTTGTAAAATAAGAGAGCAACACGTTTTGCACTGATATGCATTTTCTGAATAAGAAGTATGAAACTCCAATGACTAGATGTAATACTCAGTGATTTATCAGAAAATATAACATTTTAGAAGGAAGAAGTAAAAATAGGGTCCAAAATCAGAGATTCTGTAAATCTAGGCACATGGTGCACACTAACACACACACACACACACACACACACACACACACACACACACACACACACACACACACACACACACACACACACACAGATAAAATAATAGTGCCCTGCCTAATTACTGATCAGATCCGCATTAAACATAGCAGTTTCTATTTCTTTTTTTTTTCCAAAATTTCTATATTGCAGTTTTTAGAGAAAATAACTCCAAAAAACATGGCATTACACAAGGAGATAACAGAAAAGGAAACTTACTATTTGCAAAAATAAAAAGACAAGAAATACAGGCAACATAACTCACACACTATATACAATATATATATATATATATATATATATATATATATATATATATATATATCTATATATATATATATATATATATATATATATACAAGAAGTCACTCTAGCAGCCAACCAATTAAAATTATTCTGAAGTAAGAGGAGGAAAAAACAGGAGCCATTTATGAGGGATATTACCAGTGGGGGGAAAGGAAAAACAATAAAAACTAGATCCTTAACCCGGGATATAGCCATCTCAGATCTTCTCTCTGTCAAAGGTATACAGAAGACAAGATGTTTATATGGGTCTAGATGACAAAATCGTCTTGTCTTTCTATAATTAGCAAGTATTTTACTCCTGAGTTTAATATTTTCATCTCATGAGAATGAAATCCTGCAAGTATTCCCAATATTTATGATAATATTTACATTTGGTGGTTACATAAAGTAATTTGTGAGATGAGATGTACTTAATTCACACTCATTAGACCCATTATAGAGTACAACACCCCTTTTGGAATGTACCTCACAAGACATCTGCAGCAGCTGGAAAGGCCACAGAAGTACCTCACAAAGAGGATTACTGGCCTCAAATAAATGCCCTACACTGACCGCCTCAAAAAACTCCAGCTTTACTCTGTAGCATATCACCTACTCCAAGGTGATCTCTGCTTAAAATATTAAGCTATGTCAAATGCAGAGCTGTTGAACATGCTACACCTAAAGAAATCCCAATCCCTCCGAGCTACAAGCTCTAGGGAGCTAAACTTTGTTACCACAATAAACAGGACATGCTGGAGGGATAGATTCCTGTCCCAGAGACTTCCCATACTCTAGAACAGGCTTCCCATATATGTCAAGCAAAGTTCTTCATTAGCACTCTTCAAGAAAAATCTTGATGAGTTGATGGGAAATAGGAAATATACCCCGGGGATCACTTGTGTGTCTCTGCTCGACAGTGGCACAGGAAAATAACTTTCTTGGGTGGCGTAAGCCAGGGAACCTTGTTGGCTAGGCTTACGTAGGCCCTTGGGCCAATAGCCTAGTACCTACTTATGAACCTATGAGCCTTAATGGCTAAGTTTCTAAAACCTTCCCATGAGAGAGGGGGTACAAGGGTCCAGTTCTTTGTGATATAGAATTTGATAAGAGCACAGATAGTGATGAGGACATGCTTTAATATTCTTGGAAGATTGTTTATATTAATGTGCAATATAGCTGTTTCCCATGACAAGGTGCTTTTTTCGTAGCCCATTTTCTCCAGTCTTACCCTTAATGACGACCAACGATTGTAAACTTTATTACATTCCCACATAACATGGAGGATATCCACTGATTGGCTAGGGCAGCATGGAAATTTAGATGAGTATTTTGTATTAACTTTATTATTTTTCTGTGGGGTAAAGTAAGTGTCATTATTAATCTTAAGTTGAGTGTATAGCAGTTTTTTGAAAGGAGTGAATTTGACTGCATTTTCAATGGCATCCTTTTTGTTTTGTTCAGTAATTTGTGTTTTTTTTTTTTTTTTTTTGCCAATACGGGGAGAATAAAAGAAGATTCTGACATTTTATATCCATTACAAGTTTGTAGACTCTAGAAATTGTTTTCCCCTTGATCGCTAGGCCTTTGAGGATTAACTGAGATAAATTAATGTCTTCCATATTATAGTTATCAGGTGGGAATTTGATGCTTATAAGATATCGTAATGAGTTAATAATGCTTATGTATTTCTTTGTAAGATTTAGTTTAATTCTGACTTATGTTATATCATATTCATTCCATTTGTATAGTTCCCATACTGTAAGATCCCTTATTAAAGGGTAGTCCTGTAGATTTATAAGTTGGTTGTTTAGGAACAAATTGGGGTTGAGGTGTATAGGTTGTAAGAGGAAGAGGGCATTTAATAACTGTACTGACCTAAAGAGCTTTTGGGTAGTTAAAACCCTATGTTTAATAAGTGGGTGCAAGTTCTTAATGTAGGCAGATTTTTTATGTAAGTTAAGGAAAAGGAGAGATTTAGGATTGCACCCAAGAGAGTTAATTTGTTCAAACCAGATTCTGGACCATAAGGGGGACCACACATTTGTATTTGCTTCATTCATAATTTATAATTTGAAGTAAGCTGTATGAGATAATAACACTATAATATAGCTTAAAGTCAGAAAACCTTAAGCCCCCTTTAGTTTTTGGAAGTATTAGATTATCATATGATATCATTATCAGTTTTAGGATACCAAATAAATCTGGATATAGTTCTTTCCATAACTGATAAAAATTTGGGGGGGATCATTGAGAAGGTAGCATTTAGTTGGAAAATAAATTTTGGCGACAGATTCATCTTAACAACACTACTTTTAGATAGCAAGGACATGCTGATATTCTTCCATCTATTCAGGTCGCTCTCAATGTTATCCTAGGTGCAATATAGGTTGTTTTTAATAATTTCATTAAAATTCTGGGTATATATTATCCCCAAGTATTTCAACTGGTAGGTTAGCTTAATCTCACTCTTGGGGAAGTAATATTCCATATGACCAAGGGGGTTTAAGGGAAAGAGATGAGACTTTTTGGAGTCTAGCTTGTAGTTTGAGATCTCTGAGAACTTATCAATAACTTTCATTATTTTTAGGGAGGTCAGTTGAGGAGAGTTGTAAATAGATATTTAAGTTGTCTGCAAAGGCCGAGTATATAAGTTTAATACTTAATATTCTTGGAATGTGATGGGAAGTTGTTTTGCGAAATAAAGAGGAGAAGGGGTTCAAGGTATAAATTAAAGAGGTAAGGGGAAAGTGGACAACCCTGCCTTGTGCCATTGGAGATGGGAAAAGGTCTGGTTCTATTATTGTTAATCTGAATAGATGTAGAAGCCATCTGATAGACAACCTTAACATTTTTTTAATAAATGCTTGAGGAATTCCGAATAGAGACATTACATTAAATAAAAAGTTTAAGTTAACTCTATCAAAAGCTTTGCTAACATCAGTATTAATTACATATTTGGGATGTTTATCTGGTTTGAGTAGTCTGATTAGATGAGTCCAATAACAGAGTATTATCACTAGTTTGCCTATTTACCATGAGACCCAGCTGATTATGAGATATGATAGAGGGGAGTATATTTTTCAACCGGTTGGCTAGAATCTGAGCTAGGATTTTAAGGTCGGTGTTTATGAACGTGATTGGCCTGTAGTTAGTAGGGTCTGTTGGGTCTGAATTCAGTTTGAGTAAAAGGATGGTTTTAGAGTTATTTATATATGTCTGTTATACCATGCTGTATTATATAGTATATTTTAAATAGGACTTTTGAGACAGACTCCGAGAATAATTTATAAAATTTGGAGGTGTATCCATTTGGTCCTGGAGACTAACCTGGCTTAAGATTTTTTATTGTGTCTTTTATTTCTTTTAGATGAACTGGTGCCCCTAGTAGTTTTGCTGGTCTTGGGTAACTTGTGGAAATTTTAAGTTTTGAATAAATTCTTGAAATTTTTCATTTGAGGGCAGGAGGTGCATGTTGTATAGACTTTTATAGATGGTCCCAAATACGTTTAAAATGTCTTGATCTTCCTGATTTATACGTTCTTCATGGTATATTTCTTTGATCCTTGGTGGTCCACTCTTGGTGTTTATTAGCCTGGCTAAGAATTTTGATGGTGTTTGCACCCATTCTGAATACTGGTATAAGGACCTACTTTCTAAAAAAGTTACATTTTCAAGGTAATGTTTATGCAGCTGTTTCTGCCGTCCCATAATTTTTTCATCTAAGTCTCTTGAATAATTATGTTGCAATTCCAACTCTGCTGACATGATCTGAGATTCTAGTGTGTTTTTTGTGTTAAAATATTTTTTTTATACCAGGCAGATTTATGAATTATGACACCTCTAATAACTGCTTTAGCCGCTTCTCATTGCTTGTCAAAGGGTATTGGAGTAATTATAAGGTCTTCACCCAATTGAGCAAGTATGTTATTTATTTCCTTGGCTACCTCCTGCTTTTGGACAATTTATGGTTTAATGTCCATTTATTAAAATAAGGACTGTTTTGTTTGAGGTTTATAGGATTTATGCAGAGGCTAATTTTTGAGTGGTCTGAGATGGATCTAGGGGAAATGGAGTACCTTAACCCATATGGCCGAAAAAATTGTGAGATAAGAAAGGCATCTATCCTTGATCAAGATTTGTGGGATGTCGAAAAGAAGGTAAATCTAGATATTGTTTTGTCGTATTGGAATTTCTCATAAGGATCAAATAAATCAAACATATTTTGTAGTACATCAAAAGCTATATTTATATGCTGTGATTGCCTGGTCTCCTTGTGGAACCTGTCTTTCTCAGGATCTAGTAGCACATTCCAGTCTCACCCGACCACGTATAGATGATTAGGGTACACAGCTAGCAGATTAAAGATTTCATATTAAACAGTTGTTGGTTAGACCAGGGACTATAAATATTTAGAAAAAGTAAGGGCTGATCTATGCTATGATACTTACTAGTAAAGAGAGCCCATCTACCATTTGAGTCAGTTTTCATGGAGATAATCTCCCCCTGGTATGATTTGTTAATAATAGTAGCAGCCCCTCTAGAAGTAGTTATATCCAGCAGCTATTATATGCTTGACCCATTTACTTTTCCATTCCCTTTCCCAAAATTGCGTGATCGGGTGGGTTTTTTGAATAAAAGTTATCATCGCTTTACTTTGGTAAATGATACGCATGACTAGGTTCCTTTTATTTTTGTCTGAGACCCCTTTAACATTAAAAAACAAAAGTTCCATGCTGGCAAACAAGAATCAAGTCTTTAATTACAAATAGTTCGATAAATCCAACAACATGAGCGCTTTCATCTGCACAAAGCAGACTTCTTCAGAATCCCTTTAACATTCCATGAGTCAAAACATATCATTTCAAAGAGTTTAAAAAATAATTGTTGTTTAATGTTAATTAAACATAATAAATAACTAAAGATATAAAGAGAAACTGTTGGCTAATTGTGCTAGTTAATACCTTATGTATAGCGACTTCTTCACTCCTACCCACCCTGTGAGTGCCTAACCACCCATCCTTCTGTAACTGTACATGAATATATAGCATAAGAACATAGGTTATTTGAGACTGGGTTTGGCTAGAAATCTTGTGAAGTAGACAGATGTCAAACATACCTACTAATTTAATTTCCAAACGTACACAACCATATGCATCAACTCCGAAGGGCAGCCTCCCTGTACCCATAATCAAGATCAAGATGCAAATATCTGACTAACTATATACAGTATTTAGTATATTAGTTTATATACAAAGAATACTTTGGATAACACTGTGACATCATAGATGCACAAAGATTCCTATCATCAAGATTAGATCATTCCACAAAAGCCAAAAAAAGCTTCCACATGTCATCTTATTTATCAGCTACATGTGTGTTGCCGACATCTGTCCTTCTTGTAAGATTACCTCCTTTATATAGGAGACTGTTAGACAGGACTGTAGAAAAAAAGAAAATGATCTAAATGGAGAAAGCATCTATTAACTGCTAAGAGACTCTATGCACTTCATCTTAGAAGAGAATACACAGTTCTGTCAGATAACATACATTTAAGTATAAGACATAGTGATAACTTCTGCGCTGGAACACAACAGAAGAAAAAGCCAGCTTATAAAAAACACAGGAATATATGCATCTGTTAACCAGGGTAACTAACAAAACTCTTCTTTTAACATAAATCCCAGTAGAAGATAATATAGGAAGTGTGAAAGACTTACAACTAGTACCGCAGGTGAGAAAAAACTCTTAATATCTTACAGAAAAGCAACAGCTTAAAATGACATACTACATCACCATAATTGAAAGAAAAAGTCTGCAGTAAAACATTTAGGTTAATTGTATTAATTTCAAAGTCTCGATATTAAGAAGGAGCACTTGAGATTCAAACACCTTACTTTTATTGTATAAGTCCAGTTTTTGAGCTTAGCAAGCCATCTGAGGTCATTATTTCTTAAATGAAGGCAATATCTTCATGGAAAATGCACTTCCGTTACAATCCTGTATTCGAGACACATTTCACCCATTTAGATCCATTCCCAGTAATGCACTAGGGCTCCTAAGACGTTTTGATGAGGTAATAAATTGAAAGGAGAAAGGTTAGTACAGGCCCTTGTAGCTGAATGGGATTGGGGGTAATGGAACGCCACAACGCTAAAGGACAACCAGGAAATGGAGAAGCGCAACGGGAAGGGCCCTATTATCAACAGAGCCTCTAAATGACCTAGGGAACTGAATGATGTTACCAATACCAGTTTTGATGAACTACCAAGGATTTTCAGTCCGAATGGACCGGAAAACACAATAGCGGAAGAACGAGGGAGCCCTCACTCACCAATGGACGTACAAACAGGGGGAAGAAGTGACACATCCACAGGTACTACAAAAAGACTGTTTGCAGATGTATTTAATGCAAAGTTTGATTTTCATAAAAAGGCAACAAGAAATATGTACTATGGGACTTACAAAACCATGTTAGAGGACTTTGATTTTTTTCCTTTACAAATACAAGATGTTGGAAATGGACAATTCATATTTAAGACATTGTTTATCTTTGAATATTATTCCTAAGGGTCTTAGAATTTTTAAATACCCTAATAATGTTATAGAGGGTAGTGGTAGTGAAAAAAAGAATATATGAACACCTGTATGAAGTGAGAACCCATAAAGAAAGTAATGTCCTTTTTAAACATTCCAAACAATGTGTTAAAGCAAAGTTTCAATTTTTTGTTTTAGAAGTGGTGGATGTTGACCCTAGAGGTGGAATGTGGGAGACCAGGGTAGAATACAGGGAGCTTTTTTGGCAAATTACACTCGAAGCAACTAAGCCCCCAGGTTTAAATGGTATGATCTCCCTGGGACCTGTACTTAAACTAAGAGCAGCAAAACTCTAACAGAATAGGTTCTTGAAAATTTAATAATATTGTTGTCTTTAAATTGTTAACTCGAGGAACTTCTGTTATTTTAAATTCAATTTTTAAACTTGATTTGTAAACTTGATTTTTACCACATTTTTACCCATATTATTATGGGTTTTTGTATTCTAACTTTCTCAGTATGTTATTAACAACCCTATACATTATACAAATAGTAAAAACAATTTTACTTGTATACATTTAACATTTTTAAGATTGTATGCACTTTAAATGAGGATAATTAATTAAAATGTTAATTGGTTTGGTTATATAAGGTATTGAGTTGAGGATCTCAATGTTTCTGATGAAGTAGTGTGACGAAAACGGAGGTGAATAAACGTTAAAACGAAATTCAGTCTGTGGATTTTTTCCAAATTACTCTTGCAACAGTTTGGTTTGAGCTATATTCATTACGAACCACAACCTGTGGATTATAGACATTTGGCAGCAGTTTACTTAGGTAAAACATTTTTTCTGAACAGCTTCAGCATTGAGAGGAAATAATTTTACACGTGGAGACTGCAAGTGCTAGTGGTTCCGTTGAAATAAATCTTCTTTTCCTTTTCCCCTAGACCTGCTTGTCAAAAAAAAAAAATCCACACCATGCGGTTCAGGATTTCTGATTAGAGTAAGTATTATTTTTCCTATCGAAAAAATTATCTGATGAAAAATAAAGCTGGAATAGCTATGTAAATTTCTTGTTGCCTTTATCTCTGTTGAAAAGTTGATTGTTTTCTTCAAGATGCACAAGCAGGAGATCAGATATTGATGAAAGTTAAGGGAGCTGCACAGCTAGAGTGCTCACAGGCTGTCCACCATTTTGGAATGGCCAGTTTCCATTTCTTTAACTTCTCCATTACTAATCTCCTTTTTTACTTTTCTTCTTTTTTTCTTATTTTTTTGTATTGTAAAGTTTTCCAAATCGGGATTCCTTTGCCTGTATTTCTTCGAATATCTTGGGACTGCCTTCTTTATATTGATTAATTTGGCTTTCTCCTTTGCATAAATTTTGCACCATATCAAATCTCTCTTTCTTTCCCATGTCCATATTTCTTTTTTATACTTTTCAAATATCTCTAGATTTTGTTGTTTATATTTTTGTACTTCCTCAGATGCTTCTTCTTCCAAATAGATCAATGTGTCTTGATCTATATACTGTTTCACAAATCTGTTGTATTAATGAATACAAATTTTTATTTGAAGCTTATGACAGTTTTTCTTGTGGAAGTATTTTTTTTTTCGTCTAATTTCCCTCTTACTCATTTTGTATATCTTGTGTCTGGAAATTCTGGGCTTTTGCATAATAATAACAATACAGTATTTTTTTCTTATCCTCAATTGTCAACTTTATTGTCTTTATGGCTCTTCTTTGGCCTATCAGTTTTTGTGATATTTGTGAGCTACTACTTCCTTCTACAACAGGGGCCCCATCCTCCCCCTGGGCCTGGCCCAGCCCCATTGTAGGAATGTTTCCGTATTTTTAGGATTATACACTGTCATTTTTTTCAGTCCTGGCACCAGTGCCTACCAAGATTGAGCACTTTCTTATCCTGGGTTTTGTGCACCCAGCTATCTTTTTTATTATTTAACCTACTTCTATCCATGATATATGCACTATAAATGCAGTCTATATATCACTGTCGTCTTCATGGGTTTTTGTGAAAAACAGGGTCCACCTTGCAAAGGTACTCACCCAGAATTGAGGATGAATTCAATTTGTTAAGCTTTCACTTAGTGCTTTGTAATTAAGCAGGTCACCATATTGGTCAGCCATAGGGTTCTTTGTTTCTACTTGAGTGGCTGCCTCCTTCCCCTGTAACTGAAGTAAATTTACTCTTACATTAGAGCTGTAATACTTACCTTATAGCTTTAGGACACCTTAGGAAACCTTGTAAACTGCAATAGCCTGACATTTGAATAAGCAACCCTTGTAAAAATTCCCAAAATTATATACTGTTGGTCTGTCTTTCCTGCTAAACATAAGTGAAATTACAGTGCTGAGTGCAAGTAACATTAAAGTACTTAGTGCAAATAACACAGTGCTGAGTGCAGATTTTCGGCCCTTATATTCAACTTATCTCTGGTGTGGTGTCTTGAGTCAATCAGGGTATTCCTTGTAACCACTCCCACTGCCTACTCTTTTCCCCCACCCCCTCTTTCCTCAAACAGGTTAAACTGCTACAATTCAGTACAGGCATCATTTTCAAATCTAGGTGCTTAGGATTTCCCTCTCTCTTACCCCCTTGGCTGACCTGGTGTGACATAGTGTAAGTTTCTTCATTGTTTGGATCTTTTACTGTTTTTTGTGTAACTGAATGACCTGCAGCTAAATTCTGGTTCTGCACAGACTGCTCTATTTTTTCAGAGGCTCTATAAGTAGCTAGTGACTTTACTGAATTTCTGTGGTAATATTTGTGTTTAAACTGAACCTGTACCTAGAGAAAGTGTATAATCAGAGCTTCTCCTTGCTGCATGTGTTTTTTAATGTTTAAATTGCACACACACATTGAAGAAGTGCTTTTATGACTTGAATAACTTGGGCTAGCTATACCTGAAGTGCTTTTACTGGTAATTTTCCAGTTGTACAATTGTGAATAATTGATTTAGTTTTTCTGGTATATCTTTAAAATCTGGCAAGTGTTTATTTACTGCATTGCTCTCTTGCTTAGGTTTCTTAGCTATAAATCTTAGTTCATTCTGAAGTATGCTACTTTACCCCCTCACCAAACCTTTCTGAATGCATTATTATATAATAACTGCCTGTTGTTGCCTTCATGCTTACCCTAGAATTTCTGCTTTTCTCTTTTCCTAGTTGAACTCTACAGTTCCCTACAAAACGGTGTCTACAGGACTGCAATCAGTTTCTCTCAACATTTAAACAGAGTAGGTTACACACAAAAAGCATTTGTTAAGCTTTCACTTAGTGCTTTGTAATTAAGCAGGTCACCATATTGGTCAGCCATAGGGCTTTTTGTTTCTACTTGAGTGGTTGCCTCCTTCCCCTGTAACTGAAATAAATTCACTCTTGCATTAGAGCTGTAATACTTACCTTATAGCTTTAGGACACCTTAGGAAACCTTGTAAACTGCAATAGTCTCACCCTCGGTACGCTCGGGCTCTCTTTGCTCCCCTCCATGCCCCCAATTACCTCCTGCCCCCAGTACCTCTAAATTTATAGTACTATAGCCACTCCCCCACTTTCTAGATCCTATCTGCTTTCATTTGGGATAATTTCATCCACCCCTATTCTACTACCTACATTTAATAGCACCTATTAGCTTTCATCTGGCATTCTCCCATCCCCCTTCCAGTACCTTTACCTCACCACTCTATCTTCTGGTGTTGCATCACCAGGTAAAACAGTTCCTTCACTCACTAGCTGAATCACATATAATGATATACTCCTCTTTACTACCCCTCTTGTTCACACCATACCTCCTTACCTTGTATGAAAACCAGTTTCTTACGGGAGTTCAGGTCCCAAAAGGCCATACTATCACCCCAGCTGTAAATCCTTCCACCTTCAACCATACTTACAGTACCAGATCCTATCCAACATCTTGTTCAGTCTATCAATATCTCAACCCCAGACATATTAGCTCTAGATCCAAACACTACCACAAACTAATAAACAAATTTCTGAAGTTCATCACCAAGTATAGACTCAACCTAATACTTGGTGGTGATATTCACCCCAACCCTCGCCCACTCAATTCAGATACACATACCCCCTCTACTTGTAATCTAAGCTACAAACCTACAATTAATAGGCCAACTAACTCTCCTAGTCTGTCATCTCAATATTAGAAGCATTAATAACAAGGTACATGAATTGCATGCACTTCTGGATGTCCACTCCCCTGAGATTCTCTGTTTATCTGAAACCTGGTTAAAACCTAACACTAAAGACAATGAAGTGTTACCACCTGGGTACAACATACACAGGCTGGATCGTGCTTCGAGGAAGGGGGGTGGGGTAGCTGTACTCTATAAATCTGAGTTGAATGTCACCATAGATGTAATACAACCTCCTCAGATTAATAATTCTGAGATTCTTGCCACCAAATTGCAACTTAATAAAAATAAATGCATTAATATCATCTGTATGTACATTCTCCCAGGTAACAATATATCTACATTTGAAGATATCCTGCACTGGTTATCATGTCACTACCCCCAAGAAACCCTACTACTTGGAGACTTTAACATAGACTGGGTCACCTGTTCCTTAAAATCCCCAACCACCCATATTAGCCTGCATGCATTTACACAAATCATATCCACCCCTACCAGGATGGGTAAACCCAACCAAAAAGAAAGTATACTTGACTGGGTACTCATAAACAGTCACCCCCAACTGTACACCTCTGGTACCCTCCTTAATGGCCTAAGCGATCACCTTCTCACATATGTAATTAAGCACAAAACCATTAATTTCCAACAATCATTACTCAGAAAGGTTAGAAACAATAAAAACTTTGACCCTGCCAAATTCCAACAAGAACTAAACTCATGTAATTGGTCTATTCTAAAACACCTCCCCTTAGAGGAAGCAGTAGCATACTTTAACAACAAATTCCTTCAGATCCTTGATTTGCATGCACCTGTTCGTTCAAAGAGAACCAAGGCAAAAACTGCGCCATGGCTTTCTATAGAGTCTAAACTCAAAATTACCCTTAGAAACAAAGCATGGGCTTTATGGCATTCTTCTAAAGACCCTCAAGATCACATTAAATACAGGCAATCCAGGAACGAAACCAAAAAATCAACTTTACAAGACGAAAAACAATACTACTGTAATTTACAGACAGTAAATCAAAATAACCCTCAGAAGAAGTATATTTTTTGTGGCTTTCCACTTCTATATATCTAGCAACTGTATTTCGCCTGCTGCTGATACATTGTTATTGTTTATTCTGCATTTATTCTGTTATTGCACTTGTTTCTCAATTTGTTACTTTTATAATCTGTAACTGTTGCAAATTGTTTGTGTAGGCTGTGATAGCCGATTTATAGCATTTATAAGTGTTTACTGTATCTGTTTCTGCTTGTTTTCTTGAAAAAAAAAAAAATAAAAAAATATCTCTTGTTTTCCTGCCTTACTAAGCTAGAATAGTCCAGTTTCAGAGCTTGCTGATCCCTGGACTTTGTTTGCATTTCCTGTTACTGATTCTTTACCTAATTTGGAAGAGAGGAAGTTCCCTTGCTTACCAGTGGGAGTGGGAAGCATTGAGCTGCCTGTTGGTCCAGTTTTGTGAGGTTTCAGCCAGCAACTTGTAGTTTATTGGTCGTTTTGGGCCAGTTCCTAGCTTCTTTCAGCCCCCTGATATAAAAAACGCTAAACGCGCATTTGCGCGGCAGCGCCGGTTAAGCAGATTTAAACTATTAGGGCTACCTAAAGTCCACTCTTCAAATTTTCCCTTAAAACTACCTTCCTCGAACTATACTACCGATCTAATCAGCATATCCTATAACTAAAAAGATCATCTCTACTTGACTCCGAGTAGCCTATTCTGTATCTGTCAAACTTAGCACTTGCTCCTACAGTACTTATCACCGAGATACAGCAATCTTGTTATAGATAGTACCCCAAAAAGGCGAACCCCATTTCTCGGACACCCACATCCCCCGGAATCTCTTTTACAGTTTTTTTGTCTATTCCTTCTAGCATGTCGAGGGATCAGTTGCTAGTATCCTCTCCTGCTCAGCTGGTGAACCTGGGAATATTGAGGCAATGTTACAATTGCCTCATGTACACAGACAACCCTCTCCTCCTCCCACAAAACACAAATACATGCGAGAGATGCTACTATACGGCCAAACTGGAGGCTGAGCTCTCTCAACTTAGGACTGGCAAGACCAGACAGGAGGAGAAGGTTACCACACACACTATAGACCCAGTCTCACATAGTACCATCACAACCTCAAATCATACACATAAACACACAAAGACATACTCGGAGGCTCTGATCAAAAATCTACCAAAACAGCAGAGGCCACCAAAGCAGACACCCAAACAACCACCATCTCAGAACACAACACCTGCAACACATAGACCTCACAGTCAGAGTGTCAAACAGTCACAGCCCTTAAGGCCAAACACAATGCCAGACACACTAGTCATTGGTGACTCCATAGTCAGACACACTGATGTCCCGCTCACCAGACTGAGTAAGGAGAGAGTTACAGTAAGCTGCCTGTCGGGCGCTAGAATCCGCCACATAACGCAAGCACTCAGGTCTCTCAACAGCAGGTACAAATATGACTCAGTCATTGTCCACGCTGGTGTAAACGACCTGAGATGTACCTCCTTGGACTACATGAAAAGAGACATTGAGGAGCTCTCTGATTATGTAGCCCAGGCAGGTATGACCCTGACCTTGAGCAGTATCCTACCTTCACCAAGAATTATGCCACAATACAGAGATAAGATGATCAGCTTTAACAATTGGCTTAAACTCTGGTGTCATTCAAAGGGGTTGCAACATCTGACTGCCTGGGGTGACTTGCTGGACAAGCCACGCTTCGCAAGGGACGGCTTGCACCTGTCACCCCTGGGATTCCGGATATTGGCAAAGGCTCTTGCCACCCCCATAGTGCCTTTTTTAGGCAAGGCTCAAATTCTAAACCTACCAGCCTAGAACACAAAAAAGGAAAAAAACTAAGGGTAATGCTGCTCAATGCCAGAAGTCTAAATCTCAAAATGCATGCACTCGAGGCCCTTCTCAGTATGGAGAACATCGATGTCTGTGCTGTGACAGAAACCTGGTTCAAGGCTCCTGAGAGCACCCCAGCACTAACAGGTTTTACCTCATACCATGCGTTCCGGCCCCAAAATCCGGACAATACCAAGAAAGGAGGGGGGGTATCCATATTCATCAAGGACACCCACACCTCAAGACTGGTGGCAATGCACAATGCATCGGAGACCATCCAGGTGCAATTAAACATAGGCAAGACTGCTCTGCAAATTGTAGCATGTTACAGGCCACCCTCACAAACTCAGGAACCTCACATGGCTTTCCCGAAAACACTGGAGGGGATAAATGTATCTCCAAACACCATCATACTAGGTGACTTCAATTACCCTAATATAGACTGGGAACACTACTCAAGCCCAAACACCCTAGCCAAAAAGTTCCTGGAATTCATAAACTCAAATGCCATGGAACAACTAGTCACCATCCCCACAAGAGGAGAAAACATACTTGATCTCATCATCACGAACATGGGAGCACAATATTCAACACCGGAAGTATACCCCTCACTCGTGAGATCTGATCACAAACTAATCTTGCTGGAGGTCCTCATCCCACCCCCACCTGAAATAAAAAGACCACAGTAAAACTTCTCGAAAGCCGACTTCACACTTCTAAAGACTAGTGTGGTCTCCTTTAAGGCCCCGAGCGCGGAAAACAGTACTCAAGCCGCTGAATCACTTACAAATGCCTTCTACCAGCACCTGCAGGACTGCATGGATAAGGCAATCCCAAGCAAAACAAAGACTCTTTGTACCAAGGGCAAGCGTCCAGTCTGGTGGACCCCAGCCATAAACAAACTCTACAACAAATGGAGGAAGCTACTACAAGATAGAGCAAAATCCTTAAAAGGTAAGACACCTTTGATCACTATAAGTAAAAAACTAAGAGCTCTCATAAAATCATCCAAAGCAAATTTTGAGAGAAAAATAGCTAAAGACTCAAAAGACAATCATAAGGCCTTCTTTAGCTATGTTAGAAACCTGGGAGGAAACTCCCAGATATGCTCAGAACTGGTTCAAAATGATGTGAAGATTACTGATCCTACAGACATTGCCAACATACTGGCTGACAGGTTCAGCGCAAACTCCCAAAAGGAGAGATATCTATACCAAATGGTTGCAGCCCCCAAACATATCAAATGCCCAAGTGAGTACTGCTCTCCAAAGCAAAACACAGCATCCATGGGACCTGATGGTGTCCCAGGCTGTGTGCTCCACGAACTCAACAAGGAATTAAACCCACAGCTAGGACAGCTGTTTAATCATAGTCTCACCTCTGGATACGCACTCCAGGAGTGGCGCACTGCGACTGTGGTCCCACTTCACAAAGGCGGTGCCTCCACAGACCCTGGAAATTACCGGCCCATTAGCTTGACAAGCCTTATCTGCAAAGCTATGGAGAGAATCATAATGGACCTCATAAATAAAGACATAGGGAATTTGCAGACTTTGGATCCAACCCAGTTTGGCTTTGTCAAAGGCAGATCATGCCTTTTAAACTTGGTTGACTTTTTGAAACAGTCACCAAAGCCATTGATGAGGAAAGGCAGTCCATACAGCCTACCTCGATCTGGCGAAGGCCTTCGATACAATACCCACTCGGGTATCATTGAAAAACTCATCAGCTTAAATGTTAACCCATACATCACAAGATGGGTTGCAAACTGGCTGAGTGACAGAACCCACAGGGTCAGAGTTGCTGGCGCCATGTCAGACTCAAAGCCTGTCACAAGTGGTGTCCCACAGGGCTCAGTCCTGGGCCCACTCTTGTTTGGCATCTACTTTTCTGAAGTACAAGCAAACACAGGAGGGTTATGGCTGACAAAGTTTGCAGATGACTGCAAACTGGGCGCCGTAGTCGAAAACACATCTGACACAGATATCCTTCAGAAGGGTCTCACAGAAACGGATGACTGGTGCCAGAGCCATGGCCTAAAGTTAAATGCCAAAAAATGCATAGTCATACCCTTCGGGAAAAACAAGGTTACCCCTAGCTACCATATAGGTGGTAATCCTCTGAGCACAGAAGAAGTTATCAGGGACCTAGGGACCCAGGTTGACAGTAGCCTGTCATTCGACACCCATGTAGCTAAAGTAGTTAGGAAGACCTTCTACATTGCCCACCTTATCATGAAGGGATTCACATCTAGATCAAGGGAGGTCATAGTCTCCCTATACTCATCATTCATCAGACCAATGATTGAGTACAATGCCCCATTCGGAATGTATCTGACCCGACACTTGCAGCAGCTGGAGAGGCCACAAAAGTTCCTCACCAAAAGGATAAAGGGTCTCAAAAATCTGTCCTATGCTGCCCGACTGAAAGAACTCCAGCTCTATTCAGTCGCTTACCACTTGCTCAGAGGTGACCTTTGCCTGACATACAAGGCCATGTCAAACCCAGATTTGATGAATATGCTTCACCTCAAAAAATCTAGATCCGTCAGAGCCACAAGGGCGGGAGACTTAAACCTCGACACGGCTATTAATAGGACATGCTGGAGGGATAGATTCATCACCCAAAGACTCCCTATGCTGTGGAACAAAATCCCAGTATATGTGAGGCAGAGCACCTCGCTGGCCTTGTTCAAGAGAAATCTTGACCAATGGATGCGAGATCGCAGATATACTCCAGGGATTACCTCAGTGTCACTGCTAGACAGAGGCACAGCAAAATAATGGGTATAGTTCCCCATACAAAAGGGGTGGCGTAAGCCACAAAACTATGGGCTAGGCTTATAAATGCCCTCTGGCAGATAGCCTAGTATGAACCTATGAACCTATGAACCTATAAGTTTTGGGCAGGTTTAACTAATCTACTACATCCTGGACAAACTTCAACCCCAATCCCTGCTACTACTATTGATAAAACCCCTGAAGATGTTTCTGATAGTTTTAACCAATTCTTTACTGAGACAATTCAAGCTCTAGCTAGCCAACTACCTCCTAGCTCCCCTGGTCCTGAAAGTAGCACCCCTAGAAACCTACTTGCGTTCAGCTTCCAACCAGTCGCCACTTCACTTATCCGTACCTTGATCAAAAAATTAAAACCCACTACATTTTCTGCTGATCAACTCCCTGCCGAGTACCTACAAAAATCAGCTGATGCTATTGCTTACCCTGTCTCAATACTAATCAATCGAACCATAGTAGAAGCTGAAATTCCCACCATCTGGAAAATATCCTATGTAATCCCACTTCACAAAGGAGGCAGTTCTACTGAATTCTCCAATTATAGGCCAATAGCTATACTCTCTCCACTTGCAAAGATTATGGAAAAATGTATTCATAGACAACTCATGCACCACCTAATCCAAAATCGCCTTATGGCAGACACTCAGCATGGCTTCCGTCCTCATCACAGCACTACTTCAGCCCTCCTAGCCTTTACTAACACCATAAACCATAATCGCAACAATAATTATATATCCTTAGCCCTCTTTTTGGATCTTTCCAAGGCATTCGATATGGTTGATCACCAACTTTTAATCCACACCCTGCAAACATTCTGTCTAGATACTGGAGCCCTCCAATGGTTTCAATCCTACCTGAATGGTTGACAGCAGGCTGCCCTCTGGCAGAACAAACTCTCTAACCTTCTACCTAACACCCTCGGAGTACCACAAGGCTCTATACTAGGGCCCTCGCTGTTCTCCATCTTCACTAATGACCTTTATACTGTCATCCCAAAAGTCAGCTGTATCCAATATGCTGATGACTCTACTCTGATTTGCTCAGCCACATCTCCAGTAGAGTTATGATCAGCTACCCAGACCACCTTTAATACAATAGAAAACTGGCTTTCTGAACATCGTCTGATCCTAAATCCCAAAAAACTAAAATGCTGTTATTTTCACCAACACATAGGTCTACCGCTTTCACCTTTACCATAAAATCAAATGATGGCACAATAATCTCCCCTGACCCATCTACAAAACTATTAGGTGTCATCATAGACAATAATCTCAAATTTGATCTACATGTTAACCAAACTATCAAAACCATCAATAAAAAACTAGGGTCACTTTACAGAATAAAAGCCTTCCTAACCCCTCCAGCTAAAATTGCCATAGCTCGCTCTCACCTTCTTTCAACCCTTCTGTATGCATCCCCTCTACTCTCGAATTTGAACAAGACTGTCCTTAACAAACTCTCCGTTTTCTACAACCACATTGCCAGGTTTGCTACTGGGCTGCCTTTTAGGACACATCATTGCATCAATCTAAATCAGCTTGGTTGGCTTGAACTACCCAGCCTAATCCAGTATAACCAACTGATTATGGCCCATAAAATCCTCTATAATCCAGACAATACTCCTGCACTTAAAAATATTATCACCCCCTATAACAATCCTAGACCGCTTCGATCCTCTAACAAACTACTAATTCAGACTAGCAAAATTAATAACACAGCCGGTGATTCTCTCTTTTCAAACTCTGTAAGTAGATCCTGGAACTCTCTTCCAGCTGATATTACCTTACTTTCCACCTTAGGTCAATTTAAAACTAGACTCAAACAACATTTGTCACTTAACTGGCTATGTCAATGTATCAAGCAGGGCTAACTCTCTCTAGAATGTGTAAAAATCTGTTAACCAGTTTACTGTGTAATTTAATTTAATCCTGACTTGTGCTCAGGATTAACTGTAACCTGTGGAACTTGTTTAACTTGCTTACTTATGTAATCTCTGTAAATAGTCTGTTTGTAATATGTAATGCTGGTATTATGTAATGCTGTATCTGCTTACCCTTGGAGCTTTTCTCCCCGGGCCTCCGCTGAAAATGGACATGCATCCAGTCGGACTATCCAGGTCAACAAATGTAAAATAAAAATAAATAAATAAATAAATTTCAGCAATAGTACCCTCCTTTACTTGCTGACTTATCATTTCTCCATTCGGACCCTGACTGTCCGGCTGTGTTAATATTATTGATAAATAGGTTAAGCAGTAGTGGTCCTAGGATGAATACGTGTGAGACTCTGATGGATATAGGAAGTAAAGAGGAGATTTAATCTTGCCATTTCACTGCTTGGGACCTATTGTTGAGGTAGCTAATAAATTTGTTAAGCGAGGAGGGTGACAGGCTATATGGAGATAGTTTACTTAGAAGAATTTAATGATTGATTCTGTTGAATGCCTCGGATAGATCCAGAAATAGGGCTGACTGTTAGAAGACGTGCATTTCTGCAGTGATTTATTATATTTGTGAATCTTAGAAGGACACTGGTTATACTCTGAAACCATAACAGAGAAAGAGTAGGTAATACATGTATTAAGTTGAAAGTGAATACATATTTCCAAGCTTTTGGATATCAGTGAGAGAATGGCAGTTGGTCTACTATAGTCTGTGAGTTCTGTTGATAAGACACCTTTATGGAGGTGTATCACATAGGACTTTTTCCACAAGGGGGAACATAGTTTTCTTGGGTATAATGTTTCATTAGAAATGAGACAGGATATGATAGGCTATCTGCAGTGAGTTTGTTGTATTCAGTTGGAAGTTGGTTCAGGGGCAGTGATTGTTGTATTAAGGAAGCATAGGGAGTTTTTAATTGTAGATGTTGGCATTGGAGTCAGTGTGAAGGTCTATTGTGGTTCAATGATTGGTATGAGACAGCTGGATTAGTACATTTTGTTTTGTAGGATGGAGATTACTGTATTTAAACAATGTGAGTTAAACTGTGAAGCAATGCTTTGGGAGTTATTGCTTGGGGATGGTCTGGGTTGTGTTGTATTTATAGAGTTCTAGATGTTTTATAGATTGCTTGAGGTTGGATTTTGGGTGTTGCTATAATATATTTTTGTCCTGCTTTATGCATTGTTTGATACAATTTTATTATCTAATTTATGAAAATGAAGTTCAGAAACTCTTGGTAGCATAATGGAGTTGTTTCATGTTATGAGTGTCAACCTCAATTTTGGGAATTAGAAAAAAAATTATGAGGGCGGCCGCAGTGGTGCAGTGGTTAGAGTTGCTGCATCACAGCAAGATGCTCTCGGGTTTGATCCTAGACTGGGGTGTCTTCTGTGTGGAGTCTGCATGTCCTTCCTCTGGTCGAGTGGGTTTCCTCTGAGTGCTTTGGTTTCCTCCCACATCCCAAGGACATGCTGTATGTGGATTGGACACTCTAAACTGGCCCTATCTAAAGATAAAAATAAGCGAAATTACACTGTTATGATATGAGTGAGTGCATGTGTGTGCCTTCTGTGGAAGGTTGGGCACTGGACTGGCAACTCAACACCGTAAAAACTCCACTGCCAATCATGAGCAGACAGGTGATCCGCTGTGGTGACCCCTAACCGTGAAAAAGCTGAAAGAAGAAGAAAAAAAATTATAATGAGTTCTATGCAGGTGTTTCAGATCTAGCTGAAATTTATTCAGTGTTTGCCAGATGTAGAAAGCATTAGCTATGGTTAAACATATCCTATTTATAAATTTGTTAAAATTACACTTTGATTTACTGTTGTATATCAATGACAGTGTCATTCCATGTTAATAAAGTAAATTTTGGAAAGAAAAGACATTCACACATTTACTATACAGGAGGGAGGCATGGGTGACGGTCATTGTCATGCCCACAGGAGGCTAGGGACACAATGACACACATTTCTTTACATACATTGCCTGTGATGGGTCATATCATAAAAGTATGAATCAGACGTCAAAGTGGTGAGTATTCTGCACCATATACTATGCGATTGGGTGGTATATGACCATGGGCTGATGCAGAGTCAGGAATTCTAACTTGAAGGACATTCCATGGCGTACAAAACTTCTACCAGTAATATATTTAGGATGTCATTATGTAACTATGATCTGTGACCTCCACATTGTCTTCTTGCACTCGGATTTGTCATTTCTCCTGAAAAAGATAATTTCCAGCTGTGGAACTGTGATTTCTAAGAAGTCCACAAATGAGGTGTCCGCAAATGAAGGGTGAGAGTCATGGCCACAGAGAATGAAGGGCGTGAGTGTGGCACACATCCAGTTGCAGGTGAGGCTTGCAAATATTGCAATGGTACCCCTACATGGCTTTCTTGTATATACCCTCCGCTGACCTAGGACAACCGTGTCTGTGAGTCCTCTAATCATTGCTCTGGTAGTCCTATGAATGGAGGTGGATATAGGAACAATGCACACTATCAGAGACCTCAGGGCAGTCCTTACTGTGTCAGGGCCTTTTTGTCCTCATGAATGCCACAAAACACAACATTAAGATCCTGGATGGACTGCATTATAGAAGGTTTTGCCTAGATAATACCACAGCACATCTGCTGACTGACTTGGAGTGCCACCTACATGTTAGGGGCAACCTGTGACATATGACAACATGAGAAGCTAGGAAATGTGTATATCCCCTCAAGTTGTAGTGCATAAATTTGCTGACAGAACCACAAAGGAAGTATCACTACTTACAGCAATCATTTGGGGCATCATTCCCACTGAGGTTGTTGATAACATACTTTACAGCATCATATTCTAGGACAGATAAGATTACACATTCATCCTGTACTGATGGACAATGCACACCCAGGACAAAGGCAGACAATGCCACTCTATCATCAGACTGCAACTCATGTATCTGTCTTTCATCATCATCAGCAGCAGCACAGGTGCCAATGTCAGATTGGTGATGCACACCAGCATCTACATCTATTACTATAGCTGTGTTTTGCCCTCTGAATACAGAAAAAAGCACACACAATGGAGTAGCCGTGAGTATCTCTGGCAAAACAATGCCCATGTGGCTTTCCAATTAATGTTCGAGTACTGGGGTATCTTCTAGTTATATATTCAAATAATGCTCTAGTTTCTCTAGCAGTGTTGTCCAAAGTATAATTTCCCAAAACTGTATAACATAATCTACAATACTGCAGCACACTTCCAAGATTATTTAGGTTTATACCTATTGTCCCATAATGTAGACAAATTTACTGAAGAAACAAGGATATTAAGTGCTATACTTTGCTGCAGTGGACCAGTGGCATAAGGTATAGCTAAATGCAGAAGCTCATATTGGGGACCCATGCATGTGATAGTGAGGACATCTGGCATTTTACTATGAATGTCACAATTGGTATTGCAGGTCAGGATAATAACTTTATGAATTATTTCCTTTTGTAAAAGGTTATTTCAGTGAGCTTAGTAATCATTTGCATATTATTTATGTGATTTCCTCACACGACTTAAATAACTAGTTGTTTTAATGAAGTCTGTGGTCACTGATTTTTATATATTTTTTTTAAATGCTTTAATTGGTTGCAGCTGAGAATGGATTATTTACATGGCTAGGATATTAACAATTTGCAGATGCATAACTATATTGTCCAGCATACTAAATGCTGTGTAAGTATTAAGGTATCAGCTGATAACACTCGAGACGTCTGCTCTTCTTGTCAAATGTTAGATGATTTGCTCACTATAAGTACTAGTAAATTCGGACTTATGGAGGATGACTGCACCTTTGCTATTGGCACAGCTTGGAAAACAGTCATTACATATGTTGATGACTGGGCTGATTATATAAATAATATTAGGCAAAGTGCAAACAGCACATTTGGGAAAGGAAATGCCCTCTGCTAGTAAAATTTACTCAGCTCCTTTTAAAATGATACTACAGATGACAACATTGGAATTCAGGATACAGGTATGCAGCAATATGATGATTCGGAGCATGTAGATGAAAGAAAGGGAGACATTTTCAAAATATTATGTCTGTAATACTATCTAAAGATAAAAATAAGCGAAATTACACTGTTATGATATGTAATTCCCATACTGTAGAGAATTATAGCATCTTTCGGTCATAAAATACACAGTCTTCAGAAACTGACTTCATTCTTCCAACAGAAAAAAAATAGAGGCAAGGGGCAGTCTAAATGCAAGACATCTAAACTGAATTTAGGAAGAATTAAAAAAAAACATTATTGTAAGAGAAAAGTAGAAAAAACTTAGGTCGGTAACATGACTCATGCTGCAGAAATACAAAGGCAGCTAAATGAGAATTATTTGCTTGCAAATAAAGGTGGTGAAAACAGTGAGAATCCTTTCACGAAAGATATACTAGTAACTGAAGATTTGGTTATTAAAGGAACTAATGATCACATCTGGAAAGAGAATAATGACTAATGAATAGTCTTATGTTTGCTAGGAAAAAAATAAAGAATGTGAATAGGACTTTAGAACAGCTTCATGTAGGGAAGTACGGAACTATTTTTATTCATGTTGATTTGCATGATGTCATCTTCAAGGACTTGTTGACTGATGTTAGGGATCTTAAAACCATTTGTCCCGGTCCCCATCAATAACACACATCACACCAAATAACATTTGATGACCTTTATTAAATTTCCATAACATAGCAAGCTTCCTCCAACTATTTATTTCCTTTCCCCAAATCCTTGAAATGCACATCCAGATCCCAGAGGGGGAACAGAAGTGGGCAAGCCTACCTCTCTCCTCCGCCTACCCCAATGATAAATAACCCTACTACCCCCAACCCACCAACGAAAAGAGGGAGGGTGGGTAGCAAGTTCACGCCAAAATGTGATTGCTTAACCCAACTACATTAGACTAAACCTGTTAAGCCCCTCCCCATCATTATCTCATTTCCTGCCAACCATCCCTGCTTCCACTTAACCCTTTCACCTTCCCAACCCACTTAACTCCCCTTAATATCAA